>NC_045996.1:8171380-8186556 GCF_010909765.2 Amblyraja radiata | reverse complement strand
ACAGAGAAAGAGAAAGAGAAAGAAAGGATGCCTTCTGGAGCTGTCCGCTGGCAACAGAGAGTAGAGACTTATTCGCCTTTGAGTGGGAAAACCTAAAACACCGGGGCGAAAGCAATAATTCCGGTGGGCGTTGCTCCCTCAAGGTTTTACAGAATCACCAAATTTATTCGGCCAAATTTTAGAGCAGGTATTAGGAGGATTTCCCAGGACACGGGGAGAAACGCAACTATTACAGTATGTGGATGACCTCCTTTTGGTCAGGAGGAGAGAGAAGATGAAGTAAGGGACGCCACAATAAGCCTGTTAAACTTCTTGGAAGGAAGGGGTTAAGAGTGTCCCGTAACAAGCTTCAATTTGTGAAACAAGAGGTAAAATATCTGGGACATCTGATAAGTGGAGGAAAGAGACGAATAAACCCCGAAAGGATAGCTGGGATCACGGGAGTACCACTACCAAAGAATAAGAAAGAGATCCGAAAATTCCTGGGATTGATAGGATACTGTCGACTGTGGATAGATGATTACTCCAGACAAGTGAAATTCCTATATGATAAATTGGGAGAAGAAAAAGACAAAGTTCAGTGGATCCCAGAACAGGAGTTGGAATTTGGGAAATTAAACAGTTTGATTACTGCTCCCGTGTTGGCTCTGCCCTCAGTAGAACGACCTTTCCACCCGTTTGTAAATTCAGACAAGGGGGTGGCACTAGGGGTACTCACCCAGAAAAGAGGGGGAAATCGACAGCCAGTGGCCTTCCTCTCGAAAATATTAGATCCAGTCTCCAGGGGATGGCCGGGATGCATACAAGCGGTAGCAGCTACCGCAATATTGGTGGAAGAGAGTAGGAAATTAACCTTTGGAGGCACTCTGGTTGTTTCTACAGCACACACAGTAAGAACCATACTCACTCAGAAATCCAACAGATGGTTAACAGACTCTAGACTTTTGAAGTATGAGGCCATCCTGATGGAGAAAGACGATTTGATGATAATTACGGATAAGAACCTTAACCCATCCCAATTCCTGTATCCAGCGGAGAAACAGGGTGACAAGGAAGAGGGCCCAGTACACTGCTGTAGTGAAATAATAGATTTACAGACAAAAAATAGAGAAGACTTAGAAGAGCAACCTGTGGCTGAGGGCAGCCGGTGGTTCATAGATGGATCCTCCAGGTGCATAGATGGAAAAAGACATAGTGGGTACGGTATAGTGAACGGGGAAACGATGGAGGAAATTGAAAGCGGCAGGCTGCCTGGTAGTTGGTCAGCTCAATCTTGTGAATTATATGCATTAATGAGAGCTTAGAATTATTGGAGGGGAAGGAAGGGACAGTATATACCGATTCAAAATACGCTTTTGGAGTAGTACACACCTTTGGGAAGATCTGGAGAGAGCGAGGAATGATAACAACTCGAGGTAAAGAATTAGCGCATGAGCAATTGGTAGGACAGACACTGGAAGCCTTGCAAAAACCAGAACGAATAGCCATAGCATATGTGGCAGGGCATCAGAAGGGTAACACCCTGGAGGCCAGAGGAAATAGGGCAGTGGATGGGGTTGCAAAAAGAGCAGCCACAGAACAGATGGTAGAAAATGAAGTCACTAATACCTTTAAGGGAACCAGAGGAAAAGATACCTATCTTTAGTGAGAAAGAACAGGAAAAACATGAAAGAAATGGGGGCTCAGCGTACTTCAAATGGGAAATAGGTGGACACCAAATGGAAAGCAGCTATTGAACAAAGAAATAATGAGGGAGTTATTAGGGAGATTACATGGACAAAGCCATTGGGGAACACAAGCCCTCTGTGACACCCTCCTCAGAACCTACGCTTGCTGTGGGATATTTACCATGGCCAAACAAGTCATAAGGGGCTGTGTAATATGTCAGCGAATTAATAAGAAAATCATGAGAGCAGTCCCAGGAGGAGGACAACCATTAGCAGTTAGGCCCTTCCAAAGAATACAGATAGATTTTACCCGAGCTGCCCCGGGTACGAACATGGAAGTACCTGTTAGTGGTAGTGGACCATTTCACCAGATGGTAGAGGCATTCCCCACGGCAACTGCCACCTCACAGGCGGTAGCCAAGATATTATTAGAACAAATTATACCCAGATATGGGATTGTGGAAACAATAGACTCAGATAGAGGGACCCATTTTTCCTCCAAAACACATGAAATGATATGTGAAGCACTGGGAATAGAATGGAAATTGCATACACGATGGCATCCCCAGAGCTCAGGAAAGGTGGAAAGAATGAATGGCACCTTAAAGACCCAAATCACCAAGTTGATAGAGGAAACGGGACTCCTCTGGACTAAGTGCTTCCCGATAGCCCTGTTGAGAATCCGAACAGCACCTCGAAAAGACATAGGGATATCACCATATGAAATGTTATTCGGGCTCCCATACTTAGGGAAGATAGAAGGAGTCCCAACAATACAAGGGAACGATGTGTTTCTGAGGAACTATTTACTGGCAGTGTCCCAATCTCTTGCAGAACTAAAAATTAAAGGATTGCTGGCCCAGAGCCCACCACTGGACTTTCCGATTCACTCAGTCAAGGCTGGAGACTGGGTATTAATAAAAACGTGGAAAGAAGAAAAGCTGCAACCTAAGTGGACTGGACCCTACCTGGTGTTACTAATCACAGAGACAGCAGTACGAACAAAAGAGAAAGGGTGGACACACGCAAGTCGAGTTAAGGGTCCTGTGGAGGCCCCACCAGACGATATCAGCCCGTGGACTGTGCGCAAAGGAAAAGAACCATTGACTTTAATATTTACCAAGAACCCGCAGGAAAAATGAAGATTTCGTGTTGGTGGGTCGTGTGTTGGGTGGTTACCCAACTTGTAAGTAATGTAACATGCATAAAAATTACAATACCACAGAATAGAAGGTCCACCACCATCCCATTTAATGTACGTAAAGGAAAATGGTGGTGCGGCTATAGAATGTATGTATGCACCCATCCCTGTAAAGATTGGCACGCGGTATTTACTTCATCAAAATATGGGTGGCATCGGACCACCTATCAAACTGATAGGTGGAGAGTATATCAAAACCCGAACGAGAAATTGCCAGGACGCGTATATGTGAGCATACAGAGTATCCAAATACAGGAAAGTGGTAGGTATTGGATATGTGCAGATAAAACAGGGAAAGACGCATGTCTGAAGTTTGAGATAGAAGTAAAGCAAGATGGGAAGATGGTAATATACGAGGATAGGGGAGAGGTGTTCAAGATAGATGACAGTCAGAATAGGGATCCCGGGGCAACACCAGCACCACCAGTAGTCAGCAATGTCATCAGGGAAAATGAGTCTAAAGATCTGAAGATAATGATAGTACCAGGAGAAACAGGATTAAGGCAGTTATATAAGAAAGGAATACCAACAGGGGGGAAAGGAACCAACACCTGGCTTGCCTGGATGATGTACACAGCCAGAAGTATACAACGAACCAATTGTTACGCCTGCGCAGGAGCTAGGCCTCAGCTGGTCCCAGTACCATTTCCCCTGAATTGGGATAGAACACCTAGGGCTATGACATGTATACTACAGCTATTCACGAATCCCCTCTTACCAAAGAATGTGATATGCCAGAGTTATCATTACCTATTTCCAGCCAGCAACAACAATACAAAGGGCCGAAGGGAAGACCCTCGACCTCCTCCATTTACCAT
Source organism: Amblyraja radiata (assembly GCF_010909765.2). Taxonomy (NCBI): domain Eukaryota; kingdom Metazoa; phylum Chordata; class Chondrichthyes; order Rajiformes; family Rajidae; genus Amblyraja; species Amblyraja radiata. Next base: position 8,182,870 of record NC_045996.1, on the reverse strand, counting down.
TCCTTTTGGGGAGGAGGGGTTTGAGTGCTATACAAGAAATAACCCAGAGGGACAGGACATGGGGGAGGTGCTCAACTGTAATAAGACGTATAATATAACGGCTGAGGAACAGGGGCCACTGTTCAATAGCTCCTGGCTGAACAAGCAGATAGTCAGTAGAGCCGATGTCTGGTGGTGGTGCGGGGAGAATACCCTGTGGCCCCGGTTACCAGGGTCATGGACGGGAACCTGTACCCTCATACAACTGATGATGCCCTTCACCATAGCAGTAGAACATGCTGTAGAACTCGATAAAGGAAGCCGACGACAAAAGAGAAAGGTGAGAGGTATCATTCGACACACACATCTATATAGATGCGATAGGGGTGCCAAGAGGGGTACCCGATTAATTTAAAGCCAGAAATCAGATAGCTGCGGGCTTTGAGTCCATACTCTTCTGGTGGTCCACAATTATAAAAATGTGGACTGGATCAACTACTTATACTACAATCAACAACGCTTTATAAATTACACTCGAGATGCAGTTGAAGGATTAGCGGAACAACTAACAGCTACCAGCCAAATGGCCTGGCAAAATCGCATGGCCTTGGACATGCTACTGGCTGAGAAGGGAGGGGTGTGTGTAATGTTTGGCGAACAATGTTGCACATACATCCCCAACAACACTGCTCCGGATGGGTCAGTATCAAGAGCCCTAGCAGGTCTCACCTCTCTGTCTATCGAATTGGCTGAGAACTCTGGAGTAGACACCTCCTGGACCGGGTTTCTAGACTCCTGGTTTGGGAAATGGAAGCACATCTTTACATCAGCCCTAACATCAGTAATAGTCATGGCAGGGTTATTGTGTTTGTTCGGATGTTGTATCATTCCCTGCGTACGGGGATTGGCTCAGCGATTGATAGAAACCATCCTGACGAAGAACAGTGCTGCCACCATAATGGCCTTCAGAACACAGTATGACCAACAAGAGGAGGATAGGGAGGTGAAGAATCTTCTGCTAGCATTAGAAAAGGAGGAGATAGTATAAATCAAGGGTGCGTAGCAAAAAGAAAGAGGATGGATTGTGAGAAAAGGGTTAACAGACATGGTTGATTTAGACTAGGGATAGAAATATAACTTAGAAAGAAATAAGGTGTCAGCAGAAACCAGACTGCTGGTAGAATAGAAAGTAACAATATAAAGAACAGAGAGAAATTCTAGATAATAGCAGCAAGTACAGATGGTGACATTTCAAGGATGAGAGTCAGAAGATAACCACAGTCACACAAGAACATAACGGGGACTGGGGGAAGGGGCATGAGCTGCTCTGTACTGCGCTTACTTGATGAGATGCCATGAAAATGTACTCACACCCACTATGACAAGATGCCTAATTTAAATGCACATGCGATGCATGATAGGGGAGGTGCCTTTGACGTTGGGTGGGCGTTCCACGACGTTCTGGGAATCTGGGCTTTATGTTATGATTGGAAGAAGCTCAATGGGGAGAGATGAGAATGTGATAATAATGAAAAGAAATGTATAAAGATAAAAGACATCCCGATCCTCGGTGTGCCTCTAGGGGACATCGGGGGAGAGGCACCTATTCTGCAGAATATGATATTAATAAAAACACTTCTTTGTCTGAATTTGTCTCAAGAGCATTTGTGATTTTTGAATCTCACAACTGGATGGATGGATGCTGAGATGTTCTTCACTGGTGAGTAAATGTTGAATGAGGGGACGGGGTTACAAAGAGGCGGATATTTAAAATCCAGGCAATGTTTATATTTGAAACTACCGGTGGTGAATCTTCGGAATTCTCATTTTGTGTCAAGGTCAATGGGGAATGAGTGCAGGACATCTTTGGGTCACGTGGCTACCATGGGGGGGCGTGGTCATTGTGGGGGCGGGGCTGTAAGATGGGGCGTGGCAAGATGGAGCGTCACTGGGAGGGGGCGGGGCAAGGAGGAGCGTCATCGGGGGGCGGGGCCAGTGTGAGGGGGAAGGGACTGAATCGGCGCCGCTCTCGTCTCGTCTCATCTCCGGCCGCAGCCGTTGACCCAGATCCAGGCCCCGGCTGGCGGCCCGTAACGGGACGGGGTGGCCTGACCCGCGGGAGGGGAGCGAGCCTGCATTCCTCCGCCTTACCGTCCGCCGGGAGGTGAGCTGCAGCCAGTGGACCAGCGCCGTCGCCATCGCTCCGGAGTCCAGCCGCGCGGAGGAACAAGGAGTGCGTATGGGAGGACCACACTGTAGCGCCACCGGCGGTGGGAGGACCACACTGCAGCGCCACTGGCGGCGGGAGGACCACACTGCAGCACCACCTGCGGCGGGAGGAACACACTGCAGCGCCACTGGCGGCGGGAGGACCACACTGCAGCACGACCGGGGGTGGGAGGAACACACTGCAGCGCCACTGGCGGTGGGAGGACCACACTGCAGCGCCACCCGCGGTGGGAGGACCACACTGCAGCGCCACCGGCTCAGCACTGCTCTCTGGTTGTTGCAGGATGGTTCAGTTGCCTGATGACAGCTGGGAAGAAACTGTCCCTGAATGTGGAGTGTGTGCGTTTTAAATTAACTCTTAAAAACATCCACAAATGCATGAAACACTAAGAGCCGGAGTAACTCAGCAATCTGAAGAAGGGTCCCGACCCTGAAACGTCACCTGGCCATTCCCTCCCCACAGACGCTGCCTGACCCACTAAGTTCCTCCAGCACTTTGTGATTTGCTCAAGACCCCGGCGTCTGCAGTTCTGCGTGCCTCAATTCAAAAACGAGCGTTGTGAGGCAAATGAAACTTTTACGCTACTCGTAATGTACTTAAACTTTATTTAAGCTTTAAGCATTTCTGTAATACATAACTTAAAAACATCTGGAAAACATGGCTGATTCCGCAGGCCTTTTCCACCCGAAAAGCCCCGCACACGCGCACACTCTGGAAAAGCCCCGCACACACGCACACTCTGGAAAAGCCCCGCACACGCGCACACTCTGGAAAAGCCCCGCACATGCGCCCACTTCATTCTCCCCTCCTATTTATAAGTTGAGACGGTCAGGAGGTTTAGTACGTCTTGATGACCGTCGCAACACTGGAGCTTCAGGAGATAGAAACATAGAAATTAGGTGCAGGAGTAGGCCATTCGGCCCTTCGAGCCTGCACCGCCATTCAATATGATCATGGCTGATCATCCAACTCAGTATCCTGTACCTGCCTTCTTTCCATACCCCCTGATCCCTTTAGCCACAAGCGTCACATCTAACTCCCTCTTAAATATAGTCAATGAACTGGCCTCATGGTGTTTCAATAGCTGGTGGTACATACATTGCTTGATCAACTTCACTCATATTGCTATTTAGATTTACAATTTTAGAATTTCTTATAAACGTTTCCATGGGAGCGTTGGAGGACGTTCTCGATTGATGTTATCAAGGAGTGATGGAGCTGATGGAGAAGACGGACATGGTGCAAGGTCACGAAGTGAGACAGTTGACTGATACTTGATAGTTGCATAAGAAGGGTTGACATCAGTCAGGTCAACTTCATCAACAAAGGGCTCGCTCTTATTTGATCGGACATACCAACAAAGCAACACATCAACCATGTTTTCCAGACGTTTTGAAGTTATATATTACAGATGTTCAAGAAGGAACTGCAGATGCTGGAAAATCAAAGGTAGACAAAAATGCTGGAGAAACTCAGCGGGTGCAGCAGCATCTATGGAGCTTCTTTCGTGTGGCGTGCACAGCCTAAAGTTGTTGGACAACTTGTTCTATTTGATCTTCCATTTGTGCACGTCGAGTTGATTGCATTAGTCAAAACAGGGCGGACCACGTGAAGGTTGCAATCTTCTACCCCATCTATGGAGCGAAGGAAATAGGCAACGTTTCGGGACGAAACGTTGCCTATTTCCTTCGCTCCAGAGATGCTGCCGCACCCGCTGAGTTTCTCCAGCATTTCAAGTTCAAGTGAGTTTATTGTCATGTGTCCCTGATAGGACAATGAAATTCTTGCTTTGCTTCAGCACACAGAACATAGTAGGCATTTACTACAAAACAGATCAGTGTGTCCATATACCATTATATAAATATATACACACATGAATAAATAAACTGATAAAGTGCAAATAACAGATAATGGGCTATTAATGTTCAGAGTTTTGTCCAGGCCAGGTTTAATAGCCTGATGGCTGTGGGGAAGTAGCTATTCCTGAACCTGGTCGTTGCAGTCTTCAGGCTCCTGTGCCTTCTACCTGAAGGTAGCAGGGAGATGAGTGTGTGGCCAGGATGGTGTGGGTCTTTGATGATGCTGCCAGCCTTTTTGAGGCAGCGACTACGATAAATCCCCTCGATGGAAGGAAGGTCAGAGCCGATGATGGACTGGGCAGTGTTTACTACTTTTTGTCGTCTTTTCCTCTCCAGGGCGCTCAAATTGCCGAACCAAGCCACGATGCAACCGGTCAGCATGCTCTCTACTGTGCACCTGTAGAAGTTAGAGAGAGTCTTCCTTGACAAACCGACTCTCTGTAATCTTCTCAGGAAGTAGAGGCGCTGATGAGCTTTCTTGATAATTGCATTAGTGTTCTCGGACCAGGAAAGATCTTCAGAGATGTGCACGCCCAGGAATTTGAAGCTCTTGACCCTTTCAACCATCGACCCGTTGATATAAATGGGGCTGTGGGTCCCCCTCCTACTCCTTCCAAAGTCCACAATCGGTTCCTTGGTTTTGCTGGTGTTGAGGGCCAGGTTATTGCGCTGGCACCATATGGACAGTTGCTCGATCTCTCTTCTGTACTCTGACTCATCCCCATCAGTGATACGTCCCACAACAGTGGTGTCATCAGCGAACTTGATGATGGAGTTCGCACTGTGACTGGCTACGCAGTCATGGGTATAGAGTGAGTACAGCAGGGGGCTGAGCACGTTGTGTCCATATACAATGGCCTTTCCCGCCCGAAAAACCCTGTGCAAGCGCCCACTTTAACGCGCACCCATCTAAAAACTAATTTTCAGAACTCAAAATTGACTGCCAAAGAAGATTTTATTAAAATATTTACACAAACAAGATTTCAAACAATTTAATAGTATCTTCCTTTAAAAAAGTGGGAAAGAAATTAAAAGCTGTGTTGTAATCCCTTGATAACTTTGTTCAATAAAAAATAGAATTTCTTATAAAAGCATTTTGAATTTTGAACTGAAGTAACGAAGGGTCTCGGCCCGAAACGTCGCCTATTTCCTTCCTCCATAGATGCTGCCTGACCCGCTGAGTTTCTCCAGCTTTTTTGTCCACTTTGAAGTTGTAAGTGTGTGTGCTGGAGGTAGACACAAAAAGCTGGAGTAACTCAGGCAGCATCACTGGAGAGAAGGAATGGGTGACGTTTCGGGTCGAGACCCTTCATCAGACTGGTTTGGGAAGAGGGAAATGAATGAAAGATATGCAAAAAAAGTGACAATGATAAAGGAAACAGGATATCGTAACTTTTTTGCATATCTGTCATTCCTTGTTCTTTATCTCTATCTACATCGTCGTCTATATCTCTCGTTTCCCTTTTCCTCTTAACTATTTTGAAGATGGCACTCGACCCGAAACGTCACCCATTCCTTCTCTCCAGAGATGCTGCCTGTCTGTCCCGCTGAGTTAATCCAACTTTTTGTGCCTGCCTTGGGTTTAAACCAGCATCTGCAGTTCCTTCCAACACATTGTACACTGACAATGACAATTAAAATTGAATCTGAATCTGAATTGAGTGTGCTGCTGGTGATTCCACAATCAGGTTGGTGTCTGCACCTTATGCCACTCACCAGCAGAGGGCAGGTTGGTGGTGCTCCCATCACTCACTACAAACCCAGCAAATGGTCTAGTCTCTCCCCCCACTATCAGGTCAGTTGATGGGTGCATTGGGCAAGGGGAGAGGGGGGTGGAGGGCAGGGAGATCAGGCCGAGTGGTATCAATGCAGAGAGCCTCCAAACGGCACAACACCCTTGGCTTCATAAGATCATAAATGCTCTTCATCGGTGTTGAATTAGGCCATTCGGCCCATCAAGTCCACTCCGCCATTCAATCACGGCTGATCCTATCTCCTTCCTAACCCCATTCTCCTGCCTTCTCCCCATAACCTCTGACAAGACTTCTGAAGCCTTGCTCCCTAACACATCCCTAACAAGCCGAACATATCATGAGCGTTTGTCGGCACTGGGCCTGATCTCGCTGGAGTTTAGAAGAATTAGTTTAGAAGAGGGACCTCATTGAAACGTACCGAATAGTGAAAGGCTTGGATAGAGTGGATGTGGAGAGGATGTTTCCACTAGTGGGAGAGTCTAGGACCAGAGGCCACACCCTCAGAATTAAAGGACGTTCCTTCAGGAAGGAGATGAGGAGGAATTTCTTTAGTCAGAGGGCGGTGAATCTGTGGAATTAATTGCCACAGAAGGCTGTGGAGGCCAATGGATATATTTAAGGCAGAGATAGATAGATTCTTGATTAGTACGGGTGTCAGGGGTTATGGGGAGAAGACAGGAGAATGGGGTTGAGAGGGAGAGGTAGATCAGCCATGATTGAATGGCAGTGGACTTGATGGGCCGAATGGCCTAATTCTGCTCCTAGAACGTATTAAGTTGATAGATTTCAGGGAAGGGGGAGCACATGTAAGGAGAGGAGAGGGAGAGAGAAGGAGCAGTCGAGAGAGGGGGAATTTCCTGAGATACGATACAAAACGCTGGGAGGGACAGATTGGGTAGATGCACAGTCTCTTGTCCAGAGTAGCGGAATTGAGAATCAGGACATAGTTTTAAGGTGGGGGGTGGGAAGATTTAAGCTGGCATAACTCAGCAGGTCAGGCAGCATCTGTGCAGAGGCTGCAAACACATCCTTCTCCCTGTGACAGACATCCTGAGCCCCGTTACAACGGATACAGGGGGCGTCTGGACAACCAATCGCCAATCTGCTCTTCGATTATCTGTTTGGAAAGGAGGAAGAATTACTACAAAAAAAAGGGGATGAGGGTGAGGGGGGTTAGGGGCATGGAGGGGGTGAGGAGGGTGCGGGGGAGGTAGGGGCGGGGGAAGGGGAGGTTTGAGGGTCTCACCTGTCGGGCGTGCTGGAGAGAGAGGGGGTCTCCGGTCTCGGGGGGGTTCATGTTGGCACAGTGGGCAGTGCCGTTGATAACCAGGGCCAGCTCGGAGCGGGACTGGTTCCTCAGCACACTGAGCGCGTGCCAGGGGTCGATGTCACCTGGAGAGGAGGGGAGGAAGGAAGACAATGGCTAGATTAATGCTGCAACAAGTCCCCCCCTCCCCCCGCCGCTGTGAGCCACCCCTCCCCCGACCGCCCCCTCACTCACCGTTGACAAAAATGATACGGCTGGCCTTGGGTCTGTCGGCACCATAGTAGTCGTTGGTGAAATCCACCGCCCCCTGCACGCTGCTGGCAGAGATGCCAAACACCTGGGCACACACGTCTACCTCGGAACGCAGTGTGAGCCAACGCGAGAGTGGGCATCCCTCATCCTCACAGGTCTGGTCTGGGGGGGAGAGAGGTCAAGTTCAAGTGAGTTTATTGTCATGTGTCCCTGTATAGGACAATGAAATGTTTAAGAAGGAACTGCAGATGCTGGAAAATCGAAAGGTAGACAAAAATGCTGGAGAAACTCAGCGGGTGCAGCAGCATCTATGGAGCGAAGGAAATAGGCAACGTTTCGGGCCGAAACCCTTCTTCAGACTGAATCGTTGCCTTTTTCCTTCGCTCCATAGATGCTGCTGCACCCGCTTAGGACAAGGAAATTCTTGCTTTGCTTCAGCACAACAGAACATAGTAGAGGGGGAGAGAGGGAGAGAGGGGGGGGAGAGGGGGGGGAGAGAGAAGGGGAGAGAGAGGGGGGTAGAGAGGGGGAGGGAGAGGGGGGGAGAGAGAGGGGGGAGAGAGGGGAGAAGGAGAGAGGGGGCAAGGGGGGGGGGGGGGAGAGGGGTGGAGAGGGGAGTGGGAGAGAGAGAAGAATTAACAAACACTAGCAGTGATCCAAGTAAAATACAAAGTACTGGAGTAACTCAGCGTCTTTTGGAGGGAAACCCCACAACATCATGGGGAGAACATGCAAACTCCACACAGACAGCACCTGTAGTCTGAGGCAACAACCCCACCACTGCGCCACCGTGCCGCCCCGATTGTAGGTGGGCGGGGATCACAGGTCGGAACGGCCTCGCTGGGCCGAAGGGCCTGTTTCCGCTGTGAATCTCTAAACTATTAAGTGAACTGGACTCACAGTAGCCAAACTCGGCGCAGGTCTGGTAGTACCACTGGCGCTCACCCACGCCGTACGGCTTCACCACCTCGCTCCGTAACTCCTCCAACGCACGCTGGTAAGAGTTGTCCGTGCAGTTCAACGACATTCGCTCCATGTAGTTCTGGGGGCAGCAGCAGGTCAGGGCGGGTCAATAGACAATAGGTGCAGGAGTAGGCCATTCGGCCCTTCACGCCAGCACCGCCATTCAATGTGATCATGGCTGATCATCCACAATCAGTACCCCGTTCCTGCCTTCTCCCCATATCCCCCGACTCCACTATTTTTAAGAGCCCTATCTAGCTCTCTCTTGAAAGTATCCAGAGAACCGGCCTCCACCGCCCTCTGAGGCAGAGAATTCCACAGACTCACAACTCTCTGTGAGAAAAAGTGTTTCCTCGTCTCCGTTCTAAATGGCATATTCTTTATTCTTAAACTGTGTGTGGCCCCTGGTTCTGGACTCCCCCAACATCGGGAACATGTTTCCTGCCTCTAGCGTGTCCAAGCCCTTAACAATCTTATATGTCGTCTCACCTCAACCCTAAAACCCCACCAGACGAGGCCTGGCTGTTGAGGGGTTAAACTGCTACAGCCTCCATCAGAGGGTCCCAGAACCAAGACACATGTAGCCAGCACACAGTCAACCCCCCCTCCTCACAATCCCCACCCCCTCCTCATTCCCCCCATCCCCCTCACTCCCCTTCCTCCACCTTACCCCTCCCCCATCCTCATCCGCCACGCCCTCCATCCCCCACTCCCCACCCTCATCCCCCCTACACCCTCCCTCACCTTACCCCCTCCTCCTTACCCCTCCCCCCCCCAGTTACCGCATTGAGAGCCACGAGTCGTCGGTACGGTGCCCCCAGGCGAGTGTTGGCCATCAGGCGGCAGAGGTGGGCGATGGTGGCGTCGATGCCCAGCTCGTGGTTGTACTGCACGATGCCCATGACCACGTCGGCCAGGTTGCCGGCCAGCTGGCCGTAATCCCCGGAGCCGTCCAGCGGGCGGCACGACCGGAAATCCCTCTCCAGCGCCGCCGACTCTCCCCGCGCCAACATCTCGTCCACCGCGCCGAACGCAGCGCCCACCGTCGCCCGGCACTGCCCACAGAGCGGGGACACGGGTTAGACCGGCGGGGGGGGGGGGGGAGAGAGGGAGAGGGAGGTGAGAGGAGAGGGGAGAGAGAGGAGGGGGGTGGGGGAGAAAAGGCAAAGTCCACACAAGATGAGTAGCAAGGCCGACATTATGCAGCGCTTGAATCCATACTCACCTCTGGCGAGCCCCCAACCACAGGGTTAGATAAACTCCGAGACACCACCTGTGGATGAAAAAACAAGCAAGATCTCCACAGATTCTTTCCTCTTCTTCCCTTATTGCTTCTTTAGTTGCCTTGTATTGGATTTTTTTAAACGCTTTGTCATCCTCTATCTTCCTGCTAATTGTGTCCACATTATAGAACGGTTACAGCACAGGAACAGGCCATTCGGCCCACAATGTCGGTGCTGTACACGATGCCAGGTTAAGGGCCTGTCCCACTTTCACGACCTAATTCACAACCTTTTTTACTCATGGACATTTTTCATCCGGCTAGAAAAACGCCCCGACCTACTTGATGCCACGAGTACCTACGACTAGCATCACGACCTGCTACGGCCTACCTACAACCTCGTGACGACCATGCTGCGAGTATGAGTCAAGGGCAAACTCGACAGAGGTCGTGAAAGTGGGACAGGCCATTTAGGTCGACACAAAACGCTGGTGGAACTCAGTGGGCGAGGCAGCATCTATGGAGGGAAGGAATTGGCGACGTTTCGGGTCGAGACCCCTCTCCATAATTTTTAAACCGTTTCGCGGATAGATAGATAGATAGATATAATTTATTGCCATTCCAGACCGCCACCTTGCGGTGTAAAAATCTTTTAGCCCCACGCTACCTCTCCCCTCCCCCCCCATGTAGAGATGAGGGGCGGGTCTCACCTTGTTGTAGGCGGTGAAGTCCAGCTGGGCGCGGACAGGTGCGGAGGAGGCAACGGCAGCGTGGACCAGGTGAGGGAACTGTAGGAAGAGCAGATACCTGAGACAGGTACGCAGGTACACACACACACACCGCAGAGAATTGTGGACACAGCCCAGACCATCACACAAACCAACCTCCCTCCCATTGACTCCATCTACACCTCACGCTGCCTCGGCAAGGCCAGCAGCATCATCAAGGACCAGTCTCACCCCGGACACTCCCTCTTCTCCCCTCCCCCCTCGGGCAGAAGGTACAGAAGTGTGAAAACAAACGCACACCTCCAGATTCAGGGGCAGTTTCTGGGGGGAGTCAGAGGGTGGTGAATCTGTGGAATTCATTGCCACCGACGGCTGTGGAGGCCAAGTCAGTGGGTATTTCCAAGGCAGAGATAGATAGATTCTTGATCAGTACGGGTGTCAGAGGTTATGGGGAGAAGGCAGGAGAATGGGGTTTGGAGGGAGAGATAGATCAGCCATGATTGAATGGCGGAGTAGACTTATTGGGCCGAATGGCCTAATTCTGTTCCTGCGACTTGCAGGAAACAAGTTCCCGATGTTGGGGAAGTCCAGAACCAGGGGCCACACAGTTTAAGAATATGGAGTAAGCCATTTAGAACGGAGACGAGGAAACACTTTTTCTCACAGAGAGTTGTGGAATTCTCTGCCTCAGAGGGCAGTGGAGGCCGGTTCTCTGGATGCTTTCAAGAGAGAGCTAGATAGGGCTCTTAAAGATAGCGGAGTCAGGGGAGATGGGGAGAAGGCAGGAACGGGGTACTGATTGGGGATGATCAGCCATGATCACATTGAATGGCGGTGCTGGCTCGAAGGGCCGAATGGCCTACTCCTGCACCTATTGTCTATTGTCTGTTGTCATGACCATGAAATGTATGAAAAAGATTGTGACTCTACCTTCTCTGTGACTGGTCGTGATTGAATGCTGGAGTAGACTGGATGGGGATGTGACCGAGGTGATTTGTGAGCTGTGTTGGCGACTGTTGCCCCTGCCCCTCCTCACCCCTACCCCTCCCAAATACCCCTCCCCCCCACACCCCCCTCACCCCCCTCACCTTGAGCCGGAACCAGGCGGACAGTGAGCCCGGGTAGGAGCCTCCAAAGCAGATCCACTTGTTGAGCTTCGACAAGTTGTAACGGTGGGATATAAAGGCGTGCATCATGGCCAAGTCTGCCAACCTGCCCACAGAGAGAGGGAGAGGG
>NC_045996.1:8003880-8168880 GCF_010909765.2 Amblyraja radiata | reverse complement strand
GACAGCAAAGTCTCAACAGCCCCGGCAAACATATTATCATTTCCCCAATCAGGCTGAGATCACCCCCAAACTTGTGGAACATTTTATTTCAGTTTTGGTTTGGTTCGTAGTTACAGCACGGAAACAGGCCCTTCGGCCCACCGAGTCCAGGCCGCCCAGTGATCGATCACCCGTACACATTAGTTCCATGCTATCCCACTTTCTCCCTGCACACTAGGGGAGCAATTGCTGTAGAGGGCTCATTAACCTGCAAACCCGCAGGGCTTTGGGATGTGGGAGGAAACCGGAGCGCCCGGAGAAAACCCACGTGGTCCCAGGAAAACTCGGAAGAGACAGCACCCGTAGCCGGGATGGAACCCGGGTCTCTTACGCTGTGAGGCAGCAACTCTACCGCTGCGCCACCACGATTATATTAGACCACCTCGAGTTTGCGGACCAGTACACAGGGTATGTCGTCACTAGCGATCTTATCCAGACTTCCTCATATTTTGTTTAAGAAGGAACTGCAGATGCTGGAGAATCGAAGGTGGACAAAAGTGCTGGAGAAACTCAGCGGGTGCAGCAGCATCTATGGAGCAAAGGAAATAGGCAACGTTTCGGGCCGAAAGGCCTCATATTTTGTTTTATTTTGCCTTGCAACATATATGGAGGCCATTGGGCCCATCAAATCATGAGGAGTTTAGTATAGTATAGAGATACAGAGCGGGAACAGGCCCTCCGGCCCACCGGGTTCGGGTTCGATCCTGACCTTGTGTGCTGTCGATACGGAGTTTGCACGTTCTCCCTGTGGGTTTTCTCCGGGCGCTCCGGTTTCCTCCCACATTCCAAAGATGTACAAGTTTGTGTGGGGGGAGAGGGGGAGGTGGGGGGTGGTGGAGGGGGAGGGGGGGAGGTGAGGGGGGTTGGGATGGTGATAGGGTGGGGGGTGTTGGGTTGGTGGGGGGAGGTGAGGGGGGTGGGGATGGTGATGGGGTGGTGGGTGTTGGGTTGGTGGGGGGAGGTGAGGGGGGTGGGGATGGTGGAGAGTGAGGGGGGGGGGAAACGAGGAAAAGCAAGACCGTGTCAACGAGCCATCCACTCATGCTGCACTGTACCTGCCAGGACAGAGTAGGTGGTCAGGGCCCCTTCACCTCCGATATACAGGAACACCGGGCCCCCCTGCGGCTCCCACAGTTTCGTGTTCACCCAGTATCTCTGCGGAACAAAGGCACATTGACGAAAGGAATCCTCCCACACAGAAGATAGACACAAAGTGCTGGAGTAACTCAGCGGGACAGGCAGCATCTCTGGAGAGAAGGAATGGGTGACGTTTCGGGTCGAGACCCTTCTTCAGACGAGCGTGTGGTGGAGACAGCTAGAGGCGGCGGGGCAGAATGATCAAGGGAGTTAGCTGGGCGAGGAGAGAGAGAGAGAGAGAAAGAGGAAAGAGAACTAGAGATAGGGAGAGGGGAGAGTAAGATGGAGAGGGGAGGGAAGGTGAGAGAGAGTGAGAGAGAGTGCGGGATAGAAGGGGAGAGATATAGGGAGATGTCGGAGTGAAATGGCGCAAGAGGCTGGTGGAGTCAAGGGATATGGGGAGAAGGCAGGCACGGGTTATTGATTGGGGATGATCATCCATGATCACAATGAATGGCGGTACTGGCTCGAAGGGCCGAATGGCCTCCTCCTGCGCCTATTTTCTATGTTTCTGTGAGAGTGAAGTGAGAGAGAGTGAGTGAGTGAGTGAGTGATATTGAATGAGAGAGAGGGAGAATCAGATGCAAGTAAGATTTTGGATGACCAGCCATGATCATATTGAATGACAGTGCTGGCTCGAAGGGCCGAATGGCCTCCTCCTGTTTCTATGTCTCTATGTTTCGATAGCCTGCCAGTATTCACCTGCTTGTACGTGGCATTGTTTTGACGGTTGAAGTGGTCCAGAGGTTGGGGGAAGAACTCCTCCTGGGGCTCCAGATGTTGGGCACTGCCCAGAGCTGCAGAGGACCAGCGCTGGCCCCCCCGCACATGGTCCCGGGCGCGCTGCTCCCTCGCCTGCAGAACCTTCTCCTTGATCAGCCACATGTTACGCCCTGGAAAAGACAACAGCAGCATTGGGGTTAACGGAGGTCAAAGACGGGGTGGCAATAGACAACAGGTGCAGGAGTAGAGGCCATTCAGCCCTTCGAGCCAGCACCGCCATTCAATGTGATCATGGCTGATCATCCCCAATCAGTACCCCGTTCCTGCCTTCTCCCCTGACTCCATTTAAGAATTTATCCCCTTACTCCTTATTTAAGAATAAGAGGTCGGCCATTTAGAACGGAGACGAGGAAACACTTTTTCTCACAGAGAGTGGTGAGTCTGTGGAATTCTCCGCCTCAGAGGGCGGTGGAGGCCGGTTCTCTGGATGCTTTCATGAGAGAGCTAGATAGGGCTCTTAAAGATAGCGGAGTCAGGGGATATGGGGAGAAGGCAGGAACGGGGTACTGATTGGGGATGATCAGCCATGATCACATTGAATGGCGGTGCTGGCTCGAAGGGCCGAATGGCCTACTCCTGCACCTCTTGTCTATTGTCCACTATCTTTAAGAGCCCTATCTATCTCTCTCTTGAAAGTATCCAGAGAACTGGCCTCCTCCGCCCTCTGAGGAAGAGAATTCTACACAGGTTTGGAGATTAATTGGCTTGGTATAAATGTAAATTGCCCCTAGTGTGTGTAGGATAGTGTTAGTGGGGGATCGCTGGTCGGTGCGGACTTGAAGGGCCTGTTTCCGAGCTTTATCTCTAAACTAAACTAAAATTAACCAAAGTTCTACTTGACCGTTGAGTTAGTTAACGGGGCGAATGGCTGGGAGTGTGAATGACTTTATCACTGAGGGTGACCGGAAACGTCATCGAACCATGTTCTCCAGAGATGCTGCCTGACCCGCTGCGTTCCTCCAGCACTTTGTGCCCCTTGTTGTAAACCGGCGCCTGCAGTTCCTTGTATTCTGCTCATCACTGACCTCCCCCCCACCCCAGTCCCAGAGTCGCTGACTCAACAAAACCAGCCGCTGACTCAGCTCTCTGAGTCATTCCCGAGACCACAATCACGGGTTTTCTGTAACCTGATCGCCCGTCCCACTGATACTATTGCAACACCAGCCTGCGCGCGCGCACACACACACACACACACACACACACACACGCGCACACGCACACACGCACACGCACACGCACACACGCACACGCACACGCACACACACACGCACACGCGCACACACACACACACACACTCTCGAGTGCAGGGCGAGAGAGAGAGATATAAGCTCTGGGCAGCATGATACAAAATGTAAAGTCGTCATAGAGGCGGGCAGGGAGACATGGAGAATCAGGGGCTGCAGAGAAGGCCTGATGACACAGCGGTAGAGTTGCTGCCTTACAGCGCCGGAGAACCAGGTTCCATCCTGCCTGTACAGAGTTTGAACATTATAGACAATAGACAATAGGTGCAGGAGTAGGCCATTTGGCCCTTCGAGCCAGCACCGCCATTCAATGTGATCACCCCCAATCTGTACCCCGTTCCTGCCTTCTCCCCATATCCCCTGACTCCGCTATCTTTAAGAGCCCCATCTAGCTCTCTCTTGAAAGCATCCAGAGAACCTGCCTCCACCGCCCTCTGAGGCAGAGAATTCCACAGATTCACCACTCTCTGTGAGAAAAAGTGTTTCCTCGTCTCCGTTCTAAATGGCTTACCCCTTATTCTTAAACTGTGTGTGTGGTCCCTGGTTCTGGACTCCCCCAACATCGGGAACATGTTTCCTGCCTCTAGCGTGTCCAAGCCCTTAATAATCTTAACATTCTCCCCGTTACCCGTGTGGGTTTTCTCCGGGTGCTCCGGTTTCCTCCAACACTTCAAAGACGTGCAGGTCCCCAGGTTAATTGGCTTCGGTAAAATCTCTAAACTAAAGTAAACTAAAATAAGAAGCATCTCCCTTCCCGGACCCAACATGGGGCGACTCTGCTCGTAGACCATAGAGATACAGCGTGGAAACAGGCCATTCGGCCCGCCCAGTACGTACCGACCAGCGGTCGCCCTGTATACTAGCACTATCCCACTGCACACCATGGACAATTCTTCACAACTCTTGCCAAAGTCAATTAACTCACAAACCTGCATGTCTTTGGAGTGTGGGAGGAAGCCGGAGCACCCGGAGAAAACCCACGCAGGTCACGGGGAGAACGCGCAAACTCCACACAGACAGCACCCGTAGTCAGGATCAAACCTGAATCTCTGGCGCTGTGAGGCAGCAACTCTACCGCTGCGCCACCGTGCTGCCCCTGTTGGTAGAGCTGCTGCCTCACAGCATCAGCGACCCCGGTTCGATCCTGACCTCAGGTGCTGTCTGTGTGGAGTTTGCGCGTTCTCCCTGTGACCTCGTGGGTTTCCTCCGGGCGCTCCAGTTTCCTGCCACATCCCAAAGACGTGTGGGTTTGTAGGTTAATTGGCCCTCAGTAAATTGTCCGCTAGTGGTGAGGAAGTGGGATAACATGGGTTAGTATTGACCCGATGGGCTGAAGGGTCGGTTTCCACCCTGTGTCTCGAAACCTAAAACCCAAATGATGTGTACATAGGCAGGCAGACAAGTGTGGCGTCTCAAGTCAGGCCAGTTGAGACTTGCCCACCACTCTGGAAGCTTGGCACCATGCCCACTCCCTGCCCATCCCTAGCCCTTACAGCTCAGGTGCTCATAGCCCCATCCCCAGGGATGTACTCTCCCAGCTGATGGACGGTGGCGCAGCAGTAGAGTTGCTGCCTCACAGCGCCAGAGACCCGGGTTCAATCCCGACTACAGGTGCTGTCTGTACGGAGTTTGCACGTTCTCCCCGTGACCAGCGTGGGTTTTCTCCGGGTGCTCCGGTTTCCTCCCACACTCCAAAGACATACAGGTTTGTAGGTTAATTGGCTTGGGTAAAAAGTGTAAATTGCCCCTAGTGTGTGTCGGATAGTGTTAGCGTGCGGGGATCGCTGGGCGGCACGGACTCGGTGGGCCGAAGGGCCTGTTTCAACGCTGTATCTCTAAACTAAACTTTGAAAAACCCTCCTCCTCCACCCCAGTTTGGGGCAGAGTCTCCAAATCAGCAACCCTGATGCAGCAACCCTTTGCCTTATGGGGGGAAGAGAAACTCAAAATGCTTCTAGTAACACAAACCTCTTCCTTAAAACCCACCTGGTCAGGAACTAAGTTAAACCCTCACACCCAGAGAGGCAAGAAAGAGGGTTTGCTTTCACCCACTTCCTCATTTTCTTCTAATGAAATGATGAATAAGCATTTTCATAGCAGCCTGCCTGCAGTGAGCTAGATAGGGCTCTTAAAGAAAGCAGAGTCAGGGGATATGGGGAGAAGGCAGGAACAGGGTACTGATTGGGGATGATCAGCCATGGTTACATTGAGTGGCGGTGTTGAATCGAAGGGCCGAATGGCCTACTCCTGCATCTATTGTCTATTCCCAAGAGCTTTATAGCCAACAAACTCTCCCTTAGTTTAGAGATACAGCGCGGAAACAGGCCCTTCGGCCCACAATGTCCATGCCCACCACAAGGCCAAGCTAAACTAATCTCTGCCTGTACGTGTTCCATATCCCTCCACTCCCTGCAAAGCCAATTGCCTGTCTAATGTTGGAATGGTAGATGGATACGAGACCCAGGTTCCATCCCGACCTCCAGTGCTAATTGTGTGGAGTTTGCACGTTCTCCGTGACTGCATGGGTTCCCTCCGAGTAGAATCATTTGGATTTAAATATAATGTTTTCACCCAATTAATAAATGTTGTGTGGAACCCTAGTGTATATTCAAGGTGGCCCTTACATCCCATATCATGAAAACAATGGAGCGGCTACTCATTCGTCTCCTGAGACCACAAGTCCAGCACGCACTCGACCCACTACAGTTTGCATACCAGGAGAACATTGTGGTGGATGACGCAGTCCTCTACATGCCATCTACATGCTGCACCGAATCTACTCCTCTTTGGACAAACCCGGTGGCTATGTGAGGATTATGTTCTTCGACTTCTCAAGTGCGTTCAACACCATCCAACCCCTGAT
Source organism: Amblyraja radiata (assembly GCF_010909765.2). Classification (NCBI taxonomy): domain Eukaryota; kingdom Metazoa; phylum Chordata; class Chondrichthyes; order Rajiformes; family Rajidae; genus Amblyraja; species Amblyraja radiata. The sequence continues at coordinate 8,162,814 of NC_045996.1, read as the reverse complement.
TCTGAATGACAAGCTTAAGAAGATGGGGGTGGATTCCACATTTATCTCCTGGATATACGACTACCTGACGGGTCGACCACAGTTTGTCAAGCTGGGGGACAGTGTCTCTGGCACAGTGGTGTGCAATGTTGGAGCCCCACAGGGAACGGTTCTGGCCCCGTTCCTCTTCACCCTGTATACAGCAGACTTTAACTATAAGTCTGACACATGCCACGTACAGAAATATTCAGATGTTACAGCGATTGTGGCATGTGTAAAGAACGGGCAGGAGGAGGAATACAGGAACTTGACCAGTTCCTTTTGTGCCTGGAGTGAAGAGAACTGTCTCATCCTGAACACAACAAAGACTAAAGAGATGGTGGTTAACTTTGGCAGGTCCAAGCTCCCCCTTCAGCCGGTCAACGCTGCAGGGGCTGACATTGAGGTGGTGCAGACATATAAATACCTTGGAGTGCACCTTGATAACAAACTGGCCTGGTCTGTCAACTCTGACTGCCTCTACAAAAAAGACCAGAGCAGACTCTTTTTCCTCAGAAGGCTCAAATCCTTCAATGTGTGTAATGATATGCTGCACATGTTTTACAACACGGTGGTTGCAAGTGTTATTTTCTACGCTGTTGTCTGCTGGGGCAACAGCATTAGTGCAAAAAACAACAAGAAGCTGGTCAAACTGGTTAAACGAGCTAGCTCAGTGCTGGAGGGGAGAGTAGACTCTGGGATGGATGTGCTTGAGAGGCGTATGAGGCACAAGGTGCAGGTCATCCCGAAAAACCCCGGGCATCCCCTCCATGTAATTCTGGAGTCAAAAGAGCACTCGGAACAACAACCGGCTCCTCTCCCTGCCCTGTAGAACGGAGCGGTTCAGGAGATCCTTCACCCCTGCAGCCATTAGATTTTATAATTCGGACCGCTAGGCTGTAGGGGGATGCATTTTGCAATTTTTAATTTTTAACTGTTAATTATTGGTCTTTTTAAGTATTTATTGCTCTCAGGTAGTGTCCACATTGTATTCTATGTATTTTCTGTCTGCGTTCGTTTTGAATCTGTGGGTTTGTTGGTTGGGGGCTTCTGGACATCTGAATTTCCCTGAGGGGATCAATAAAGTATTTATTTATTATTATTATTATTAAGATAGACCCAATCTACTCTGTCAAAAGCCTTTTGAGCATCTAAACTTAATAGCATTGAAGTCTGATGCTTCCTTTTTGCACATGTCATGATATTCAGGACCCGCCTAATATTATTGGCTCCCTGTCTGCCTGTTTGATCAGGATGTATCAATTGTTTTATAATCTTTTGGGTTCTCTTGGTTAATATAGCACTGAGTATCTTTAGGTCATTGCATAAGAGACTTATCGGTCTGTAGCCTTCACATCCTGTGCGATCCTTCAGCCAAGGCATAATTATAGCCAGAATCGGAGAAAGCTCGTTCTCAAAACATTTATAAAACTCTCCCGGAATCCGAGGATCCTCCAGTGCTTCTACTCAGCGGCTGTGGAAAGCATCTTGTCCGGAAATATTACCATCTGGTTTGGGAATTGCTCTGCCCAGGACAAGAAGGCTCTGCAGAGAGTAGTGCGTTCGGCCGAACGCACTATGGGAACTTCACTCGCAGGAACTATACATCAGGAGGTGCAACTCCAGAGCCAATAAAATCATGGGAGACCCCTTCCACCCCAGCAACGGACTGTTCCAGCTGCTACGGTCAGGCAAACGCCTCCGTTGCCATGCTGTGAGAACGGAGAGGTTGAGAAGGAGTTTCGTCCCAGAGGCCATTCGGACTGTAAACTCCTATCTCACCAGGGACTAACTTTACTGAATGATTTTCCTTCCAATATTTAATATGTAAAAGAATATGTGTGTGTTTATGATTGTGTTTGTAGTTTGTTTGGTTGTTTGATTTATTTGTCTTTTTGCACAAAGTCCGCGAGCATTGCCACTTTTCATTTCACTGCACATCTCGTATGTGTATGTGACGAATAAACTTGACTTGACTTGAATCCCATCCGTCCCCTGGGACATGTTGTTCTTTAATTTTTTTATTACTTCTTTTATTTCCTGCTCTTCTATTTGTGTTGTCATATTTCTCGCTTCTTCTTGAGAAAGGCAGGGCATTTTTAATCCAGAAAAGAAAGTTCAGATCATTTGCTCTTTTATCTATGATTTCAGGAGAGTCGTATAACTGTTCATAGAAGGAGGCAAACGCTTCTGTGATTTCTCGTGGTTGTGAAACTAACTCATTTACTCCGAGCGGACAGGACATCAGACTCCGGTAAGACCAGAGGTGGGGGTCTGTGAATTTATGTAAATAAAGCATGGTGCACGGACTCCACCATCATCGAGAGTCACTGCTCAGCTAACCTTGAGTTCCTCTTGGTTAGATGCAGACCGTTCTATCTGCCCAGAGAGTTTACCTCCACTGTTGTGACTGCAGCCTATATCCCTCCTGATGCTAATGCCAAGCTTGCAATGAAAGAGCTGCATACTTCCATTAGCAATCAACAGACGCACAACCCCGAGGCAGCCTTCATTGTTGCGGGTGACTTCAATCACTCTAACCTGAAGACTGTACTCCCCAAATTCCACCAACTTGTCTCCTTCCCCACTAGAGTAGACAAGACACTGGACAAAGTCTACACCAACATGGCTGAAGCTTACAAAGCCATCCCCCTCCCCCACCTTGGTCAGTCTGATCACGTCTCACTGTTCCTGCTCCCTAAGTACTCCCCACTCATCAGACGGGTTAAACCAACTGTGAGGACAGTTAAAGTCTGGTCAGAGGAAGCGGACTTCACACTTCAGCAGTGTTTTGGGAACACTGACTGGAAGGTGTTTGCAGCCCAGGCCACCCTTGACTCCCACACGGACATTGATTCCTACACATCCTCTGTTCTGGACTTTATAAACTCCACCATCAATAGTGTCACCTCCCTCAAACGGCTAGTACAGAATCAATGGGCCGAAGGGACTGTTTCATACTGTGACCCCACCTTCTGATCACTAAACAATTTACAATTCATGTACAGTCTCTTAAAGCTTTGGCTAGAAACTATAACTGTTTTCCCCTTCTGGATGCAGTTAGATGGCTGCACTGGTTCACATTTCCAGCAAGCAGGAAGTACTTGGAGTTTCAAGCAACGATCCTATGAAGCACGAATCTAACCCTATAATCACACACACACACAAACTGTTCCCCCGTAACGCTGATTACACTGCGCGAGGGATATACAAAGTCGGAGGTACACAAAAATGCTGGAGAAACTCAGCGGGTGCAGCAGCATCTATGCAGCGAAGGAAATAGGTAAACTTTCGGGCCGAAACCCTTCTTCAGGCGTTATTGATTGATTGATTGATTATACCTTTAATAATCCTTTACAGGAAATTACAGTGCCACGACAGCTTCAAGACAGACATAACACCACACATTTCCTCAAATGGCTTCCATACTTAACAAGTTAAAATACAAGTTAAAATACAAGTTAAAATACAAGTTAAAATACAAGTTAAAATACAATTAATTTAAAAAAAGTGCAGTTATTTATGCGCATTATACAAAGTCGGGTCGGGTTACTAAATTGGCCGGTGGCGTACTACATGTCAGCTGATTGGATTTAGCAGGAGTGGACTATCTTGCTCGCTTTAGGATCTTTGGTTTCAAGTGTCTCAAGTTCAGCCCAGGCGAGCAAACCCTTGCTCCAGTACATTGTCCCAGGACAGCAACCCCAGTCATATCCTCTACCCCTTCCCCCTCTTCCTTCATCCCCCTCCCCTGCCCCTCCATTCCCCTCCCCATCCACTCCATCCCCCTCTTTCTCCCCTTTTTCACAATCGCCACCCTCTTCCTTGGGCTTTTTCTCTCCCCCTCTTCATCCCTCCTCCCTATTACCTCGTCCCGTCTCTCACGCTCTCTCCCCCCTTCTCTCTTTCTATCTCTCTCCCCCTCCCTCTCTCTCCACTCTCGCTCTCACTCTCTCTCTCTCTCTGACCCCCTCCCACCCTCTCACTCTCTCTCTCACTCTGACCCTCTCTCACCCTGACTTTCTCTCCCTCTTTCTCCCCTTCTTTCTCCCCTTCTCTCTCCACTTTTATTCCCCCCCTCCCTCTTTTCTCCTCTCACTCTCTCCCCCCTTTTATCCGCTCACCTCCGAGCCCCAGTGCCGAGTGTCCCCGGGCCAGGAGCAGCAGCAACATTGCGACCACCAGCGGCTCCATCGTTCCAGCGTCTCCGCCCCGCAACCCCGGGCAGTGACGTCATGGGGGATTCCCCAGCGCCAGAGCCCGCCCCCAGTGCCCCCTCCCATTGGCTGCGCCGCCCGTCCATAACCCAGTCCCGCCCCCAGAGCCCCCTCCCATTGGCTGCCCCGCCCGTCCATAACCCAGTCCCGCCCCCAGTGCCCCCTCCCGCCCGTCCATAACCCAGTCCCGCCCCCAGTGCCCCCTCCCGCCCGTCCATAACCCAGTCCCGCCCCCAGTACCCCCTCCCATTGGCTGCGCCGCCCATCTATAACCCAGTCCCGCCCCCAGTGCCCCCTCCCATTGGCAGCTCCTTCCGTCCATAACCCAGTCCCGCCCCCAGAGCCCCCTCCCATTGGCTGCCCCGCCCGTCCACAACCCGGTCCCCGCCCTCTCCTTATTTATCATTGGTCACCAATTGCTGGGTAGATTTCAGCTGAAGATAGACACAAAATGCTGGAGTAACTCAGTGGGACAGGCAGCATCTCTGGAGAGAAGGAATGGGTGACGTTCCTGGTCGGGACCCTTCTTGCCAGACATAATGAACTGCAGATGCTGGTTTGCAGAAAAGAAAACACACAAAGTGTGCTGGAGTAACTCAGCGGGTCATTAAATGATAGGAGCAGAATTCTGGCCATTCGGCCCATCAAGTCTACTCCGCCATTCAATCATGGCTGATCTATCTCTTCCTCCTAACCCCATTCTCCTGCCTTCTCCCCGTAACCTCTGACACCCGTACTGATCAAGAATATATCTATCTCTGCCTTAAAAATATCCACTGACTTGGCCTCCACAGCCGTCTGTGGCAATGAATTCCACAGATTCACCACCCTCCGACTAAAGAAATTCCTCCTCATCTCCTTCCTAAAGAAACGTCCTTTAATTCTGAGACTGTGTCCTCTAGTCCTAGATTCTCCCACCAGTGGAAACTTCCTCACCACGTCTACTCTATCCAGGCCTTTCACTATTCGGTAAATTTCAATGAGCTCAGTGGGTCAGTGTGTGTATGTGTATATGTACACACACTGACATTTCTTGTTCTCGTTTGTTATATTGTTTACAGTGTACTATATTCTCTTATGCTGCGACAAGTAAGAATTTCATTGTTCTAAGATAGACGCAAAATGCTGGAGTAACTCAGCGGGCCAGGCAGCATCTCTGGAGAAAATGAATGGGTGACATTCCGGGTCGTGATCTTTCTTGCCAGACACAGGAACTGCAGATGCTGGTTTACAGAAAAGACACAAAGCGCTGGAGTAATTCAGGTCAGGCTGCATCTCTGGCGAACATGGTAAGTTTTTGTGCAGGAAGGAACTGCAGGTGCTGGTTTATACCGAAGATAGACACAAAATGCTGGAGTAACTCTACTGGGACAGCACGGTGGCCCAGCGGTAGAGTTTCTGCCTCACAGCACCAGGGACCCGGGTTCGATCCTGACTACGGGTGCTGTCTGTACGGAGTTTGCACGCTCTCCCCGTGACCCCGTTGGTTTCCTCCGGATGCTCCGGTTTCTTTCCACACTCCAAAAATGTGCATGTTTGCAAATTAATTGACTTCAATGAAATTAAAAATTGCCCTTGTATGTACCATAGTGTTCGTGTACGGGGCGATCATAGATCGTCGCAGACTCGATGGGCCGAAAGGTCTCTTTCCGCACTGTATCTCCAGTGTCTAAAGTAATGTCTTAAGGGCCAGGCAGCAACTCTGGAGAGAAGGAATGGGCGTCTTGGAGAGAAGGAATGGGTGTTTGGGTCGAGACCCAAAACGTCACCCATTCCTTCTGTACAGAGATGCTGCCTCACCCGCTGAGTTATTCCAGCATTTTTTGTCTACCTTAAACTATATTCTGCACTCTGTATCTTCCCCTTTGCTCTACCTATTGTACTTGTGTTTGATTTGATTGCATTTTGTTTTTATCTTATCTGATAGGATAGCATGCAACACAAAGCGCTACATGTGACAATGATAAATATAAACCTAATGCCCCCGTCCCACTTAGGAAACCTGAACGGAATCCTCTGGAGACTTTGTGCCCCACCCAAGGTTTCCGTGCGGTTCCCGGAGGTTGCAGGTGGTTGCCGGAGGTTGCAGGTAGTGGAAGCAGGTAGGGAGACTGACAAAAACCTCCGGGAACCGCACGGAAACCTTGGGTGGGGCGCAAAGTCTCCAGAGGTTTCCGTTCAGGTTTCCTAAGTGGGACGGGGGCAATACGATAGCCAATTGACACTCCACTGATTCGACACAGCCAAGGAAACAGGTCAATTGGTCCACCAAATCGACACTGACCATCAAGTATAGACACAAAAAACTGGATGAAACATAAACCAAAGGAATAGTTAGATCTCAAGCCGGGTGTTGAGCAGTCAGGTTGTCATCTCTGCGTCGATGATTCCTTGGTATGGTTTTGTGTTGTTGGCATCTGTCTCCACAAAGTATTCCATGAGAGAAGACTGTGTGTTTTCTTTTCTGTAAACCAGCATCTGCAGTTCCTTAGCACTGCAGTTCCTGCAGCATTTGGTGGCGCGACTCACTGTTGCAGCGCCCCCTTCAGCCTGTCTGTCTTTTAAAAAAAATTTTGTCTAGTTAAATATAGTGTTTGTGTTTTTTATACTGTTTTTAACTGTGTATATGTTGGGGGCGGGGGGGGGGGGGACTTTAAAAAATCACTTCCCTGCACGGGAGACCCGACCTTTTCCCTGTCGGGACTTCGTTGTCGTTGGGGCCTAGCACCGTGGAGCGGCCTCCAGCCTGAACGACTGGGGGCTCCAGTCGCGGAGCTGCGGACTCACCATTTGGGGCTGGTCGGCCTCGGAGCGTGGGGAGCGGTGGTGGCTCGCTGCTGCGGCCCGACCCCGGGGCTCGGAGGCTCCAGCTGCTGCCGCAGGTCCAGTGGACTGGGACATCGGGAGCTCGCGGGTCCGGGTGGGAGACCGCTTTCCGGAGCTCCCGCAACGCGACTTCTCAAGCCCGTGTCGCGGGGTTGGAACGACCCGGAACGGTGGGCCGTGCATCGCCCGGCGCGGCCTAAAATGGACGTGGGACTTGCCATCGCCCGCCTGGGGCTTCGACATCGGGAGAGAAATGGAGAACAGCGGAGAGAAAAGAATTTGCCTTCCATCAGAGTGAGGAGGAGGAGGTTCACTGTGATGGATGTTTGTGTGAATTAAATTGGTTCGGTGTCTAGTAGGAATCGTTTTATGTTTGTATAGAAACAGAGTTTCGTTTGAGCCTCACTGAGGTTCAAATGACAATAAATATTGTATTGTATTGTATTATGTCTGGCAAGAATGTTCTGGACCCGAAAAGTCACCCATTCCTTCTCTCCAGAGATGCCGCCTGTCCCGCTGAGTTACTCCAGCTTTTTGTGTCTATATTTGGTTTAAACCAGCACCTGCAGTCCCTTCTTACACAGAACAGTATAGAACAGCAACAGGCCCACAATCTCTGTGTCGAGCTTGATGCCTAGTTACACTAATCTTGAGACGCAAGGAACTGCTGGTTTACAAAAAAAAGACACAAAGTGCTGGAGCAACACAACGGCTCAGTGTAATAGAAACATAGAAAATAGGTGCAGGAGTAGGCCATTCGGCCCTTCGAGCCTGCACCGCCATTCAATATGATCATGGCTGATCATCCAACTCAGTATCCTGTACCTGCCTTCTCTCCATACGCCCTGATCCCTTTAGCCACATCTAACTCCCTCTTAAATATAGCCAATGAACTGGCCTCAACTACCTTCTGTGGCAGAGAATTCCACAGATTCACCACTCTCTGTGTAAAAAATGATTTTCTCATCTCGGTCCTAAAAGACTTCCGTCTTATCCTTAAACTGTGACCCCTTGTTCTGGACTTCCCCAGCATCGGGAATAATCTTCCTGCATCTAGCCTGTCCAACCCCTTAAGAATTTTGTAAGTTTCTCTAAGATCCCCCCTCAATCTTCTAAATTCTAGCATTAGGGTAAGGGGTAAACAGACTGTCAGCTGAAATTGAGTTGTCAGCTAATTTAGCAACATCATATTTGGAAAATAAGTAGATATATTCGAAGAATTCTTGGGTTAATTCAGAGACCAGTAAATCATGAAGACACCTACAAGGTCACTTTGCTTTCCCAGAGATATCCGAGACGAGCTCGGTGTCTGATCGGACACATAACTCACACCATTATGGTACCATGGAGAACAGCCGTGTTAAAACCTGTTATAACCTGAATAACCTGTTATTCTTAGTTAGGCAAAAATGCTGGAGAAACTCAGCGGGTGCGGCAGCATCTATGGAGCGAAGGAAAAGAAAAAGAACTGTTATTCTAAAGTGATAAAAATTAGTATATAAATACATGGTTCTACCATGAGAGCATGAGCGTTGTGTTCGGGGAGAGAAAAGATCTTCACCAAGTAGCAGGGGTGGAAAACCCGGGGGGGCCAGAGGGGACACGTCCCCCACCCCATGTTTTGAGAGGTGGGTGACATCCCCCCCCCCCCCCAAGTTTTTGTCATCCGGATTTTAATAAAACTCCGCTTTCCGTGAGACAGTGGGGTGGGACTGATGATCGAGGGCGCCGATTGGACGAGAGAGACGTCGGTCAGCAGGCCATGAGGGCGGGACATGATGATTCAACGCGATGATTGGAGGAAGGAGGAGTGGGGGGGCGGGGTGGGACTGAGGATAGAGTGCGGTGATTGGAGAAGGGAGACGTGGCACAGACCTGCGCCTCATCCGCAGCCAGGATCGACCCCGGGTCTCCGGCGCTGTCCCGTCCCCACCTGAGGGCCCCCCCCCCTCCCCACGGGTGGCCAGAGAGGTCGGGAGTCAGACGGGAGCTGTACCCCCAGGCCCACAGCCAGCGCAGAGAAGCAGCGTAAAAACCCAGCTCAACTCTGCCTGTCCCGCCAGGTTAACCTACAGCCCTGCCTGGACTTATGGGAAATATGACCAGCGCGGAGAAGCAGCGCTGGTGTCCGTTCAGTCCAGGCAGGGCTGTAGGTTAACGCGGCGGGACAGGCAGAGTTGAGCTGCATTTAGCGCTGGATCGAGCCTCCAAAGCCTCGCGCATGCGTGTGTGAGTGTGCGCATGCGCGTGCGGCCACCAAAATATTGTGTGTCCCTCCTGTCCCCTCCATATTTTGATAGCGATTTCCGTGCCTGCCAAGGAGAGAGGTCATCAGCTCGGGTCCTTCTTGGATGACCTGGAGAAGTGCGCTGAGGCCCAGGGCAGCGAGGTTCCTGCTCAGGGTGGAGGGACCACTAGAGCGTCCCTTGTAGGCAGGGTCCAGAGGGCAAGGACCACTCCACTCCAGTAGGGGGAGGAGCGGCTCAGCTGTCAGTGACCAGTGATGTTGTATTACGGTGGTGGGTGTGATACCACGGTTTTGGTTTTGTATCATCATCGTAATGAAATAAATTATTTTTGATACAAAAAAAGGGGGGGAGAGGGAGGGGGGGGGAGATAGGGGGAGAGAGAGAGACAGAGACTGGACTGTGTGTATGTGTGTGTCGGTGCCAGCCAGCACAGACAGGAGACTCGAATACGCAGAGTTCGTTTGTATTGTTTCTTTATTGATAGTTGATAGAGTTTTTTCTATGTTTTACTTTGTGTTTGCTTTTAATAAATAGTTACTTATGATGTGTTTCCTCCTTTCATTGATCTGCATCCTTGAATCCTGCATATATTTTGTTACAGTCAGGCAGCATCTCTGAAGAACGAGGAGAGTGACCTTTTTGGGTCGAGACCCTTCTTCAGTCTGACTGCTGCGCCACTCTATCCAGGGGTGTGAGGTGGCTGGTGGTCTTCATAGACTCACACCCCGTGGAAACTTGCCCTCCGGCCCAACCGGCCCATGTCGACCAACATGTATGTCCCAGCTACACTAGTCTCACCTGCCTGCGTTTGGCCCATATCCATGTACCTGTCTAATTGCTTCTTAAACGTTGCGATAGTCCCTGCCTCATCGACCCCCACCGGCAGCTCATTCCATACATCCACCACCCATAAGGGGTGAAAAGGTTACCCCTTAGATTCCTATAAAATCTCCCCTCCCCCTATACCTATTTCATTCAATACCTATATATCTCCCAAAAAAGTTTTTCAAAAAATTGGACTCAGACATTACAAATTTTATATGGGATTATAAATCCCATAGAATACAAAGAGCACACCTTAATAAATGAAAAGAGTTGGGGGGTCTAGCGCTCCCTAACGTTATGTATTATAATTGGGCAGTAAATATTAAAAATATGATTCACCTGCTGGACAATTCTGCCCAGCAGGTGGACTGGATTGTAATGGAAAGAGAGGACTGCTCTCCATGTAATATAGGAGCGACTCTCCTCTCACCAATACATCTGAATAACAAAAATTATAATAAAAATCCAATTATACATAGCACAATTAGAACATGGAAACAAATAAAACAGAATCTAAAATTAAGAAACCTATCTCTTTTAACACCAATAGTTAATAATCCATTGTTTAAACCATCAATTATAGACAAATCATTTATACAATGGGAAAGAATGGGAATCAAAACGCTCGGAGATCTGTATGGATTGGGAAAATTACTATCATTTCAACAACTACAACTGAAATATAATTTGAAAAATAATCAATATTTTAAATATCTTCAAATTTGTGATTATCTGAAAAAATACACAAAAGACTATCATAATATGCCTACAGACTTACTGGATGAAGCAATGAAGACAAAGGCGGAATCAGCGAATCTAATATCGTACTTATATAACATCATCTTAAACATAGAAATACCCACAACTGATGGAATTAGAAGAGACTGGGAACAAGAATTAGCTATAAAAATTTCAAAAGAGAGCTGGGATAATCACTTACTACAGGTGCATAAATGTTCGGTCAACGTACGACATACTCTTATCCAATTCAAAACATTACATAGACTATATTATTCAAAAACTAAAATAAATAAACTCTTCCCTAATGTCTCACCCATCTGTGATAAATGTCTGTGTCAAGAAGCTACCATAGCGCATTCTTTTGTTTTTTGTACAAAAATCCAAAAATTCTGGAATGAAATATTTGACATCTTTACAAAATTAATTAAAATAAAACTGGTACCAAAACCAGAATGGATTATTTTTGGAATATCGGAAGGTAACCCTGAACTAAACGTGTTTCAGAAGAATTTACTCAATTACGGGCTAATAATGGGAAAAAAAGCTCATACTTAAATTCTGGAAAAATGCGCCTACACCAACAATAAAAATGTGGATATCAAATATGTTTGAAACACTACATCTGGAAGAGATGAGATTCCTCTTAGCAGGCAAAGCAGACCACTTCCAAAAGTTTTTGGAAACTATTACAGACCACTACGTTTTTGGAACTATTACAAGCATAAGGTGCAATAGTAATCTAAAACATAAATAAATAAATCAATAAATAAAAGGTGCCAGGATCTGGCAACGGGGGGTAAAAAAAACTACAAAAACAGACTTGGTTGGTTGTCCCCTTTCTGCGGAGTTTAATGTTATAATAGAGCGATTGTTTCTCCTTTCTTTTTCCTTCTTTTCTAGGGTCTACTTTCTTTCTTTACTTCCTTCTCTAACTTCTTTTCTAATGGGCTTTCTTTTCTCAACACTCTCCTGCACCTTCACGACTCTTGCGCACTTTCCTTACTTCCTTTACTTCTATCTTTTTCTTAAAGCTCAAAAAATGAAGCGGTACAAAAAAATGTATTAAGACTGTATTAAGAATGTATTAAAAATGTGTTGTGTATTATTGTAACTTACCGTACTTCTAATAAAAAAAAAAAAAATAAAAAAAAATAAATAAAAAAATAAAAAAAGAAATCTCCCCTCCCCTTCACCTTAAACCTATGGTCCCTTGTTCTCGATTCCCCTACTCTGGGCAAGAGACTGTGCGTCTACCAGATCTATTCCTCTCATGATTGTGTCGGTGTTGGATGGAGCGAGAGGGGAGAGGTTCCTGGTGTTGAAGTTGAAGGATGAGAGGGTTTCTTATAGAAACATATAAAATTCTGAAAGGAAAAATGTTCCCCATGTTGGAAAAATGTCCTGAACCAGGGCCCACAGTTTAAGAATAACGGGTAGGCCATTTAGGACTGAGATGAGGAAAAACGTTTTCAGCCACAGAGTTGTGAATCTGTGGAATTATCTGCTACAGACGGCAGTGGAGGCCAATTCACTGGATGTATTCAAGGGAGAGTTAGATTTAGCTCTTGGGGCTAAAGGAATCATAGAAACATAGGAAATAGAAAATAGGTGCAGGGGGAGGCCATTCGGCCCTTCGAGCCAGCACTGCCATTCATTGTGATCATGGCTGATCGTCCCCTATCAATAACCCGTGCCTGCCTTCTCCTCATATCCCTTGACTCCACTAGCCCCTGGAGCTCTATCTAACTCTCTCTTAAATCCATCCAGTGACTTGGCCTCCACTGCCCTCTGTGGCAGGGAATTCCATAAATTCACAACTCGCCACAATTTCCCACCTCAGTCTTAAAGAGGTTGGACAGGCTAGATGCAGGAAGATTGTTCCCGATGTTGGGGAAGTCCAGGACAAGGAGTCACAGTTTAAGGATAGAGGGGGAAATCCTTTAGGACCGAGATAAGAAAAAAAAATTCACACAGAGAGTGGCGAATCTCTGGAACTCTCTGCCACAGAAGGTAGTTGAGGCCAGTTCATTGGCTATATTTAAGGGGGAGTTAGATGTGGCCCTTGTGGCTAAAGGGATCAGGGGGTATGGAGAGAAGGCAGGTACAGGATACTGAGTTGGATGATCAGCCATGATCATATTGAATGGCGGTGCAGGCTCGAAGGGCTGAATGGCCTACTCCTGCACCTATTTTCTATGTTTCTATGTAAATTACCTCCCCTTTATTCTAAGACTGTGGTCCCTGGACTCGCCCAACATTGGGAACATTTTTCCTGCATCTAGCTTGTCCAGTCCTTTTATAATTGTATATGTTTCTATAAGATCCCCCCTAATCCTTCTAAACTCCAGTGAATACAAGCCTAGTCTTTTCAATCTTTCCTCATATGACAGTCCTGCCATCCCAGGGATCAATCTCGTGAACCTACGCTGCACTGCCTCAATCACAAGGATGTCCTTCCTCAATCCAGGGAGAAAGCAGGAACTGGGTACTGATTGTGGATGATCAGCCATGGTCATATTGAACGGCGATGCTGGCTCGAAGGACTAAATGGCCTCCTCCTGCACCTATGTTTCGGGGCAGGTTGGTTTGGAGGTTATTTCTGGTGTTGCTGGAGTGACAAGGCAGGTTAGGGGCGTGTTGGTTTATTATCTTCCTTGCAAGGTTTGCTCCGCCTCTCTCTGCCAGTGGAGAGACACAGACACAGAGACAGAGACGATGCAGCAACGAGCGGTAAGTGGAGACCCGGCGCCCCCGGACCACAAATGTCCAAATGAACTGTGTGACCACCGGCGCCCCCGAACCTTCCCAACCCAACCCAACCCAACCCCGCACCGCCCACCAGTCTGTCCCGGCCGGACCCTGCGCCATCCCGGCATGAATTGCCACTGGAGCCGGCCTTCATCTCCCGTCTCCATCAGCTGGTGGTTTTGTGCAGAGCCGGGCAGGAGCAGGCAGGCAGTCCATGCATATGGGCATGAGGTGGAAACGTTGCAGGCTCGTGTATGTCTGTCTGTGTGTGTGTACATGACTGCGTATGTGTGCGTGTTTGCATGTATGTATGTGTGTACATGACTATGTGTTTGCATGTATGTTTGTGTGTGTATTTTGACACAAATGCTGGAGTAACTCAGCGGGTGAGGCAGCATCTCTGGAGAGAAGGAATGGGTATGTATGTGTGTTTGCGTGTATGCTGCCTTATGTATTATATATATGCATGTATGTGTTTCCGTGTGCATGCATGCTTGATTGCATATTTGCAGGCGTGTGTATGTTTGCATGTGTGCATTTGCGTATGTGTGTGTTTGCATGACACGTACACACGCAAACACACACACACATAAACAAATACTGTGTCTGTATGTGTGCATGTGTGTAGGTATGTATATGCATGATGTATGTGTTTGCGTGTTTGTGTGCAAGTGTGCGCATTTACTGTGTATGTGTGTATGTGCGTGTACATGTCTATGTGTTTGCATGTGTGCGTATGCATAAGTGTGTGCGTATGCATATGTGCGTGTATGTATGTGTGTATATATGTGTGAGTGTGTGTACATGTCTATGTGTTTGCATATGTGCGTATATGCATATGTGTGTGTGTTTGTGTGTGTGTGTACATGTGCATATGTGTGTGTGTGTGTGTACATGTGCATATGTGTGTGTGTGTGTGTACATGTGCATATGTGTGTGTGTGTGTGTACATGTGCATATGAGTGTGTATGTGTGCATGTATTAATTTTCTGTTGTATTGGATGCGGTGTCCGGGTTGTGAAGCGGCCAGCCCCGGTGGGTAGAGGCAGGGAGTGTGAGACCCGGCAGAGTCTGGGGTCAGTGACAGGTGAGCGGTGATACTGACACCGACACAAAAGGCCTCTCCATTCATCCACCCGGCCTGGTAAATATTGCATAGCGTTGCCGGGGAGTCACGAACAGGACTATCAATGTGTGTGTGTGTGTGTGTGTGTGTGTGTGTGTTGTCCAACAGTGGCCTGTAAGGAGATCACGTTTTGTTAAATGATAGTTTTTACACAAAAATTGCAATCTGCAATTAATTGTAGTGAGAGGCTGTGTCTTTGCTGTTGTGAATGTGATTGAACTGTGGAGAGAGAGAGAGACTGTGCACGCGTGTTGGTGAACGCGCATTGCGCGTCCCCGCACTGGTGCAGAGTTGTGTACATAGAAACATAGAAATTAGGTGCAGGAGTAGGCCATTCGGCCCTTCGAGCCAGCACCGCCATTCAATATGATCATGGCTGATCATCCAACTCAGTATCCCATCCCTGCCTTCTCTCCATACCCCCTGATCCCTTTAGCCACAAGGGCCACATCTAACTCCCTCTTAAATATAGCCAACGAACTGTGGCCTCAACTACCTTCTGTGGCAGAGAATTCCACAGATTCACCACTCTGGGTGAAAAATGTTTTTCTCATCTCGGTCCTAAAAGATTTCCCCCTTATCCTTAAACTGTGTCCCCTTGTTCTGGACTTCCCCAACATCGGGAATAATCTTCCTGCATCTAGCCTGTCCAACCCCTTAAGAATGTTGTAAGTTTCTATAAGATCCCCCCTCAGTCTTCTAAATTCTAGCGCGTACAAGCCGAGTCTATCCAGTCTTTCTTCATATGAAAGTCCTGACATCTTGTAGGAAGAAATATATCTTTACTCTGGCAAAGACCAGGCTGACAAGATAGAGCAGATGCTGAAATCCTGAGCAAAACTCAAAGTGCCGGGGGTGGTCCCCAGATCCCAATGAAAGGACAAAAGACGTTCCTTTAGGAAAGAGATAAGGAGGAATTTCTTTAGTCAGAGGGTGGTGAATCTGTGGGATTCTTTGCCACAGACGGCTGTGGTGACCAAGTGTTTAAGAAGGAACTGCAGATGCTGGAAAATCGAAGGTAGACAAAAGTGCTGGAGAAACTCAGCGGGTGCAGCAGCATCTATGGAACGAAGGAAATAGGCAACGTTTCGGGACGAAACGTTGCCTATTTCCTTCGCTCCATAGATGCTGCTGCACCCGCTGAGTTTCTCCAGCACTTTTGTCTACCTGTGGTGGCCAAGTCAATGGATAAGGCAGAGATAATTAGATTCTTGATCAGTACGGGTGTCAGGGGTTATGGGGAGAAGGCAGGAGAATGGGGCTAGGAGGGAGAAGGAATAGACAATGACCCGAATGGCCTAATTCTGCTCCTATCTTAGTTCAGTTCAGTGTTATTTGTCATATGCAGGTCAACACAGGGTCAACGGTACAATGAAATGTGTTTGACAAGACAACAGGTCACCTCAGCAATGATATTACAAGGATAAAAATAAGATTTAAAAAAAGATAAGATGAGAGTGACATTGGTAGGTAAAAGACAATAATAAATAAAATAATCGACATATATGATGTGTTTATGAGTTCAGAAGCCTGATGGCCTGATGATAAAAACTGTTCTTAAGTCTGGTGGTATGTGCAGCCATATTATCTATTGAGGGAGTGCAGTGCAGGTTTACAAGGTTAATTCCCGGGATGGCGGGACTGTCAAATGCTGAGAGAATGGAGCGGCTGGGCTTGTACACTCTGGAGTTTAGAAGGATGAGAGGGAATCCCATTAAAACATATAAGATTGTTAAGGGCTTGGACACGCTAGAGGCAGGAAACATGTTCCCGATGTTGGGGGAGTCCAGAACCAGGGGCCACACAGTTTAAGAATAAGGGGTAAGCCATTTGGAACGGAGACGAGGAGACACATTTTCTCACAGAGGGTGGTGAGTCTGTGGAATTCTCTGTCTCTGAGGGCGGTGGAGGCCGGTTCTCTGGATGCTGTCAAGAGAGAGCTAGATAGGGCTCTTAAAGATAGCGGAGTCAGGGGATATGGGGAGAAGGCAGGAACGGGGTACTGATTGGGGATGATCAGCCATGATCACATTGAATGGTGGTGCTGGCTCGAAGGGCCGAATGGCCTACTCCTGCACCTATTGTCTATTATCACTGGAGAGAAGGAACAGGTGACGTTTCGGGTCGAGACCCTTCTTCAGACCACCATCCAGCATCTTCCTCACATCCAGCAGCTGATTCATCACCTCATCCACCATTGCAAGCCATCTCATGGGCAGCGTGGTGGCGCAGTGGTAGAGTTGCTGCCTCACAGCGCCAGAGACCCGGGTTGGATCCTGACTATGGGCGCCGCCTGTACGGAGTTTGTACGTTCTCCCCGTGACCGCGTGGGTTTTCTCCAGGTGCTCCGGCTTCCTCCCACATCCCAAAGCCGTGCGGGTTTGCAGGCTTATTGGCCCTCTATAAATTATACCAAGAGAATGGTGATATTTTGTAGAACTAGTGTGAACAGTTGACGGATATTCGGCGTGGTACCAGTGGGTTGAAGCACCTGTTTCCATGCTGTGTCTCGAAACTAAAAGATCTCTTCAAAAAAGAGAAGTGTTGTATTAGCCAAACTGACTTAAAAATAATTATCGAGCGACAATAAGGCTGTACACAGGTCAGGTATTTGTAAGTTGGGGAGGTTCTGCACGAGGATGTAGCCATAAGAACTGCAGATGCCGGATTATAATTAAGGGCACAAAGTGCTGGAGTAACTCCGCCTGTCAGGCAGCATCTCTGGAGGACATGGATAGGTGGATGTTTCGGGTCAGGACCCTTCTTCAGACTGATTGGCGCAGGGGGAAGAGAGGAGGGGGCAAAGCCCGGCGAGTGATAGGTGGATACAGGCGGGCTGGGGGGGTTGATGGGTGGACAATGGCCAGAGATGAAAGGAAGCCAAAGGACTGTGGAAGACAAAAATGCTGGAGAATCTCAGCGGGTGAGGCAGCATCTATGGAGCGAAGGAAAAGGCAACGTTTCGGGTCGTGACCCTTCTTCACTGTGGGATGTGTCTGAGAGCTAATGTTTGGCAGGTTCTGAGGATGAGTCCCTTATCCAAAACCCTACAACGTTGGCAAGATCCTTTACCACAGAGGCTGCTTGACTGCTTGGGTTCTTCCGTCATTTTCCCATTTGCCTTTAGTTTCTAGATGATACCAGCATCCTGCATTTTATGTATGTATGTGTGTGTGTGTTTGCCTGAGTGTGTGCGTGTGCACACATGTTAGTGTATGTGCATGTGTGAGTGTGTGCGCACGTGTGCACTTGTTTGTGTGCGTGCGTATGTGTGCGTTTGCCCGTGCGTCTGTGTGTGTGTGTGTGTGTTCCTGCATGCATGCGTGTCTGTGTGTGTGCCCGTGATCCGTGTGTGCATGTGCGTCCGTGTGTGTGTGGGTATGCGCGCTTGAGTTTATTTGCGTATGTGTGCGTGTGTGTTGCTGCATGCATGCGTGTGTGTGTGCCCGTGAGCTGCGTGTGCATGTGCGTCCGTGTGTGTGTGTGTGGGTGTGCGCGCTTGTGTATTTGAGCGTGTGTGTGTGAGGAAGACAGGAAGATTAGTGACGAAGGAATTCGGCGTGAAAGTTAGCCCAAGGCTGCCCAAAGGAAAGGATACTGAAGGCTACTACAGTTCAACATGGACACAGTGTGTGCAGAGATTACCAGGAACTGAAACAAAATCTTGTGCTCAAACAGAACAACAGAACACTGTTCTCTCCAGATTAAGAGGTTAATGTGTTGCGTTAATATGGACAATGAGCTAATCAGGAGATGAAGAGGTTAACGGGTTCACTAGATTGGTAATCGGGATTGACGGGTTAGATCGACGCTAAACTGGGCCACTTGTTGGGCAGGGGAGTGAAGGGGCAAAGTGGACGTTGTGTCGGGCAGCGCGATGAGGGGGAGGGTCAGGATTATTTTCAACTCCCCCTCCCATTCCGAATCCGACCTTTCTGTCCTGGGCCTCCTCCATGGCCAGAGTGAGGACCACCGTAAATTGGAGGAGCAGCACCTCATATTTCGCTTGGGCAGTCTGCACCCCAGCGGTATGAACATTGACTTCTCTAATTTCAGGTAGTCCCTGCTGTCTCCTCCTCTTCTCTGCTCTTCCTCAGCCCACTTTGTCCGCATCTTCCTTTCTTCTTCCCGCCCCTCCCCCACCCTTACATCAGTCTGAAGAAGGGTCTCAACCCGAAACGTTGCCTATTTTCTTCGCTCCATAGATGCTGCTGGACCGCTGAGTTTCTCCAGCATTTTTGTCCACCTTCGATTTTCCAGCATCTGCAGTTCTTTCTTAAACGGATTATTTCCTCTGATCAGTTGGTTTGAATCTCGCTCCAGGGATCCACAATATCCAGGCTGATAATTCGGACCATCACTGAGGCTGGTGTTAGGATAAGACATCAAACAGAAGTCCTGGTGATGGGCACAAAATGCTGAAGTAACTCAGCGGGACAGGCAGCATCTCTGGAGAGTCGAGTCTCGACCTGAACCTAAAATTTGAGGAAGGACATTCTTGCTATTGAGGGAGTGCAGCGTAGGTTCACAAGGTTAATTCCCGGGATGGCGGGACTGTCATAATAGACAATAGACGCAGGAGTAGGCCATTCGGCCCTTCGAGCCATTCAATGTGATCATGGTTGATCATCCCCACTCAGTACCCCGTTCCTGCCTTCTCCCCATATCCCCCGACTCCACTATCTTTAAGAGCCCTATCTAGCTCTCTCTTGAAAGCATCCAGAGAACCGGCCTCCACCGCCCTCTGAGGCAGAGAATTCCACAGACTCACAATTCTCTGTGTGAAAAAGTTTCCTTGTCTCCATTCTAAATGGCTTATCCCTTATTCTTAAACTGTGGGCCCTGGTTCTGGACTCCCCCAACATCGGGAACATGTTTCCTGCCTCTAGCGTGTCCAAACCCTTAATAATCTTATATGTTTCAATAAGTTTCAATATGTTGATAAAGTGGAGCTGCTGGGCTTGTATACTGGAATTTAGAAGGATGAGAGGGTTTCTTCAAGAGAGAGAGTCAAGGGTGTTTTATTGACGATGTCCCAGATGGACAATGAAATTCATTGTCTTATTGAAACATATAAGATTGTTAAGGGTTTGGACACGCTAGAGGCAGGAAACATGTTCCGGATGTTGGGGGAGTCCAGAACCAGGGTCCACAGTTTGAGAATAAGGGGTAAGCCATTTAGAACGGAGACGAGGAAACACTTTTTCACGCAGAGGGTTGTGAATCTGTGGAATTCTCTGCCTCAGAGGGCGGTGGAGGTCAATTCTTTGGATGCTTTCAAGAGAAAGTTAGATAGGGCTCTTAAAGATAGCGCAGTCAGGGGGATATGGGGAGAAGGCAGGAACGGGGTACTGAATGTGGATGATCAGCCATGATCACAGTGAATGGCGGTGCTGGCTCGAAGGGCCGAATGGCCTACTCCTGCACCTATTGTCTATTGTCACCCATTCCTTCTCTCCAGAGATGCTGCCTGAGCCACTGAGTTACTCCAGCATTTTGTGTCTATGGTTTAAACCAGCATCTGCAGTTCCTTCCTGCACATGAATAGGTGACATTTCGGGTCGAGACCTTTCTTCTGACTGATAGGTCCCGACCCGAAACGTCACCTAGCCAATTTCACCAGCGATGCTGCCTGACCCACTGAGTTACTCCATTATTTTGTGTCTACCTTTGTATTTATATACTTATCTACTTGTATTAATATACTTCTATCTGACCTTCCTTCAACCTCTGGTGCTGCTGAGAAAGAATGCAAGTCTGTCCAGTTTCTCTGTGCCAGGCAGTATAATGGCAGGTTCTCTGGATGCTTTCAAGAGAGAGCTAGATAGGGCTCTTAAAAATAGCGGAGTCAGGGGATATGGGGAGAAGGCAGGAACGGGGTACTGATTGGGGATGATCAGCCATGATCACGTTGAATGGCGGTGCTGGCTCGAAGGGCCAAATGGCCTACTCCTGCACCTATTGTCTATTGAAGCTCTCGAAAGCCTCCAAATTATTTTACAATCTTGACTTCTCTAACTTCAAGTAACCCTCGCCTACCCTCTCTCTCCTTCCCTCCCCCACCCTAATCGACGTGCTAGTTTCGCTGTCGTCCTGTCACTGTCGGCACAACTCGTTATCACCTATCCAGCACCCAACAATGGATCATTGTGGGCTCCACCGTTCCTTTTCTATCTTTCATTCGTTTGTTCTGTTTACCTTCTCTATCTCTTGTTCCCCTCTCCACTGACACTCCATCTAAAGGGTCCCCACCGGAAACGTAACCCATTCCTTCTCTCCAGAGATGCTGCCTGACCCGCTATTCCCCCCCCCCCCCACCCTGAAGAAGTGTTTAAGAAGGAACTGCAGATGCAGGAAAATCAAAGGTTGACAAAAATGCTGGAGAAACTCAGCGGGTGAGGCAGCATCTATGGAAACATAGGAAATGGGTGCAGGAGTAGGCCATTCGGCCCTTCGAGCCTGCACCGCCATTCAATATGATTATGGCTGATCATCCAACTCAGTATCCTGTACCTGCCTTCTCTCTGTACCCCCTGATCCCTTTAGCCACAAGGGCCACATCTAACTCCCTCTTAAATATAGCCAATGAACTGGCCTCAACTACCTTCTGTGGCAGAGAGTTCCCGAAAAGTCGCCTATTTCATTTGCTCCATAGATGCTGCCTCATCCACTGAGTTTCTCCAGCATTTTTGTCTAACTTCTGTCTGAAGAAGGGTCTCGACCAGAAAATTTACCTATTTCCTTCACTCCATAGATGCTGCCTCACCCGCTGAGTTTCTCCAGCTTTTTTGTCTACCGCTGAGTTACTCCAGCATTTTGTGTCTACCTTTCGATTTAAACCAGCATCTGTAGTTCTTTCCTAAACAACCTACAAGCTTGTGAGAGGAAACCGAAGAACTCGGAGGACACCAATGCAGGTCACAGGGAGAACGTACAAACTCTGAAGAAGGGTCCCGACCTGAAATGTCACCTCCCAATGTTCTCCAGGAATGCTGCCTGACCTGAATGTACAAACTTCTCTCACTTCAGGTAGTCCCGGCATTCCCTCTCTCTCTATCCCTCCCCCACACAAGTCGCACCAGCTTCTCGTTTTCGCCCAACAAACAGCTAACAATGGCCAGTTTCCTATATCATCGTTACTTTTTTGCATATCTTTCATTCATTGTTCTTTATCTCTCCACGTCACCGTCTATAGTTCTCGTTTTTACTTATCCCATGTGACCAGAACTGCACGCAATGCCAAAGATCCTCTAGTACCTTGGCGCAATGCTCCATAGGTGGCCTGTCCAAAGTTGTATGAAAACTGCAACATGACTTCCTGAAGACAGACACAAAATGAGTAACTCAGAGGGTCAGGCAGCATCTCTGGAGGGAAGGGTGGCATGGTGGAGCAGCGGTAGAGTTGCTGTCTTAGAGCACTTGTAGCGCCAGAGACCCGGGTTCGATCCCGACCACGGGTGCTGTCTGTACGGAGTTTGTACGTTCTCCCCGTGACCTGCGTGGGTTTTCTCCAAGATCTTTATAACAAGAGGAATGAATATAGGAGCAAATAGGTCCTTGTGCAGTTGTACAGAGCCCTAGTGAGACCACACCTGGAGTATTGTGTGCAGTTTTGGTCCCCTAATTTGAGGAAGGACATTCTTGCTATTGAGGGAGTGCAGCGTAGGTTTACAAGGTTAATTCCCGGGATGTCGGGACTGTCATATGCTGAGAGAATGGAGCAGCTGGGCTTGTACACTCTGGAGTTTAGAAGGATGAGAGGCAATCTTATTGAAACATATAAGATTGATAAGGGTTTGGACACACTGGAGGCAGGAAACATGTTCCCGGTGTTGGGGGAGTCCAGAACCAGGGGCCACAATTTAAGAATAAGGAGTAAGCCATTTAGAACGGAAACGAGGAGACACTTTTTCTCACAGAGAGTAGTGAGTCTGTGGAATTCCCTGAGGGCGGTGGAGGCAGGTTCTCTCGATGCTTTCAAGAGAGAGCTAGATAGGGCTCTTAAAAATAGCAGAGTCAGGGGATATGGGGAGAAGGCAGGAACGGGGTACTAATTTGGGATGATCACGTTGAATGGCGGTGCTGGCTTGAAGGGCCAAATGGCCTACTCCTGCACCTATTGTCTATTGTCTATCTTGTGCTTCCTCCCACACTCCATAGACGTACAGGTTTGTAGGTTAATTGGCTTGGGAGAGTGTAAAATTGTCCCTAGTGTGTGTAGGATAACATTAGTGTGCGGGGATCACTGGTCGGTGCGGACTCGATGGTCCGAAGGGCCTGTTTCCGCGCTGTATCTAATCTAAACAAAAAAGAATGAGTGAAATTTCGGGTCGAGACACTTCTTTAGACAGTCAGGGGAGAGGGAAACAAGAGATATGAAAAGGCACAAAGAACAAATGAATAAAAGATATGCACAGCCAGATGATCAAAGATAGGTGGAGCCCACAATGGTCCGTTGTTGGCTGTGGAGAAGGGATAATGAGTGGATAAAAACAGTGAAACTAAGCAGGACTCAGGATGACGTCCTGACCCTTATACTCACTGCCCCGACTGATGAAAGTGGACATACCAAACGCCTACTTTGCCACTCTACTTTCTTGGACACCATTACTGGTATTAGCGATTTAATTTAAGAATTTATTTAATTAACGGAATTTAAACCCACTGCCTGTCGTGGGATTTGAACACTAATCGTTGGATTACTAAAGCAGATTTTGGAAAACTGGTCAACAAAGAGAAGCAGCGTGGCACGGGGAATGTTAATTAGTCCCTTTTTAAAGGGAATCAGAGATCAGATTTTTTACATAGAACCAGACTCTAACCTGTTCAGTCTGAAGAAGGGTCTCGACCTGAAACATCACCCATTCCTTCTCTCCAGAGATGCTGCCTATCCCGCTGAGTTACTCCAGGTTTTTGTGTCTATCTCCAGTTTAATACAGTGCAGAAACAGGCCCTTTGGCCCACTGAGTCCGTACCGACCAGCGATCCCCGCACATTAACACTACCCCGACACACACTAGGGGCAATTTGTACATTTACACCAAGCTAATTAACCTACAAACTTGTACGTCTTTGGAGTGTGGGAGGAAACAGAAGATCTCGGAGACAACCCACGCAGGTCACGGGGAGAACGTGCAAACTCCGTACAGACAGCACCCGTAGTCCGTATCGAACCTGGGTCTCTGGCGCTGTGAGGCAGCAACTCTACCCCTGCGCCACCGTGTCTTGCGTAAGAAGGAACTGCAGATGCTGGTTTACACCGAAGATAGACACAAAATGCTGGAGTAACTCAGCGGGACAGGTAGCATCTCCGGGGAAAAGGAATAATGACATTTCGGATCAGACTGAGTGTCAAGGAGGGGGACACTGGAGGTGTGGGAAGGTACAGAGCAAAGCAGAGCCTGCATCGATGGCTCAGGAAATGTGGAGCCCACAATGGTCCATTGTTGGCTGGTGGCAAGGTGATAACGAATGAATACAAATGGTGAAATTAGCAATTGGATTAGGGCGGGGGGGAGGATGGAGAGAGGGAATGGAGGGCTCACTTGAAGTTGTGGTTCTAGACCTGACCATGAAGGCCCGTTGCCATGACGACGTTGCAGGGTGGGCCTGGCCAAGCCTAGCCGTGGTGTCCTCTGCCGCGTGCGGTCCACGTGCTCGGCTTCTTGGAGCGGCGTCCGGGTCCAGCAGATCCCCAGGCTGCTGCAGGGCTTCCAGCAGCCCACTCCCCCGTTCAGGCCCACCAGGTGGGTTTCTGTGGGGTCCAGCTCTGTGGAGGGTGAGCCGGAAATCTATGTTCATGTGAGCTGGCCAAGCGAAATACCAGGCGCACTTCCTGTCTTACCTGTCTTCCTCTGTTCAGTTCTGCAGAGGGATCCCTGTGTTGGCGTACAGCGTCGCTCCTTCCTTCACCTGCACCGTACATGGGTCGGAAAGATCGGATTAACTCCCCCCTCCCCAGCGCTCTGGCAATCGGACTGAAGAACAAGGTTCAAGTGATCTCCAGAGGCTACAATCTCTCTCCCCCACCCTCCCACTGGTGGTTTGAGTGGCTGAGGATCGAGGATACCGCTGGTTTGGAGTTTTACCGTTGGTGTAGGCTTAAGAGGTCCAATAGGCCAAGGTAAAGGACAGCCATCTTGGGGGGAGTAGCGATCCCTGCTCATTAACACTGCCTTACACACAATAAGGAACAATGATCACATTTACACCACGCCAATTCGGCCCTTCGGCCCAACTCTGCCCATGCTGACCCAAATGTCCCATCCAAGCTAGGCCAACCATTTGGCCCATATCACTCTGAACCTTTCCTATCCATTATCTATCTTTTAAATGGTAATCAGTGACTTTTAATTTGTACCTGTCTCAATTACCTCCTTTGGCAGCTCGTTCCATACACCCACCACCCTCTGAGTGAAATATTTGCCCTTTAGGGGCCTTTTAAATCTTTTCTTCCCCCATCTCACATAAAAGTCCACTGGTTATTGATCACCCTATTCAGGGTAAGAGACCCTATCTATCCCCCTCATGATTTTGAGCATCTCCGCTAGATCACCCCTCAGCCTCCAGAGCTCCAAGGAATAAAGCACTTGGCTGGCCAACCTGCCCCTCTAGTTCGGGCCCTCGAGTCCTGGCAACATCAGAGGGGGGAGGATGGGGTTTCAGCGACCCCTCTGGCTTTAGTTGGAGAGGGGGGGATGGATATGATGTTGTCAGGCCCCCAGGTCTATGGTGCCAGCTGCCTGCCCTCTGGCACTGGGGACTTGGTGACCAGGCTCCCTCCACAAGGCCCGCCGGCCAACGGCTCCTGGCCCCTGCTGCCCCCCGCCAGGAGCTGCTGCTGGGGACGGGGTGCATTGGGGCCGGCTGAGGACGGGGCCCGGCAGCTGGGGCCGAGCCAGGAGGCGGTGGGGCCCACCGGCCGTGAGAGGGTGCAGCAAGGTGGCGAGGCAGCACCCGGAGAGGGAGCTCCGGCCGGCGAGGACGCAGAGGGCGAGTCCTGTCACGGAGCTGGTCTCCTCGCAGAGCTAGAGGGTGGCTCCTGCCATGGAGCAGGTCCCCCTGTGGAGGTGGAGGGTTGGCCCTGTCATGGAGTTTGTCCCCTCGCTGAGCTGGATGATGGGTCCTGTCATGGAGCTGGTCCCCCCCTGGAGGCAGAGGGTGGGTCCTGTCATGGAGGTGGTCCTCCTGTGGAGCTAGAGGGTGTGCCCTATCATGGAGATAGCCAGGAGAATGGGCCCATTGATAGAGCTGGCCTGATAGTGGAGAAGGGGAGGGGGCCCCCTGATGGAGCTGACCCCAGTTTGGAGGCAGGTGATGGGCCCTACCGTGGAGCCAGCGGGGAAACTGGTGGGCCCCCTCATGGAGCAGGCCACACCGTGGAATTACAGTGTAGGCCCTGTCACGGAGCTGGCCAGCTGGGAGACCCACGGGACTGTGGTGATGGCGATGGCAAAGATGGTGCCTTTACAGAGGAGATGGAACTCCAGCGACGACAGTGTGCCCGTCGGAGAACCCAGGCGGGCAAAGAGAACGCGACGGAAATGAAAGGCGTGTTGAAAACCCATCGCCATGTATCCCTGGAGCTCTCTGGTCCCATCTCTGTGGCTCCCACAAGGCCGGTAACCATGACGATGGACGCCATTGATGGTCAGGCCTATGGATCCTGGGAGTTCTCCGGTTCCACCTCAGTTGCTGCCAAAGGCCCAGTAACCACGGCGATGGGGGCTATGGAGGATCGGGCCTTTGGATCCTGTTCCACCTCGACTGCTCCCACAAGCCCAGTAACCACGGCGATGGGCGCCATGGAGGATCGGGCCTATGGATCCAGGGAGTTTTCCGGTCCGAACTCAGTTGCTCCCACAAGCCCAGTAACCACGACGACGGCCCCCGACGATGACTTTGGGACGTTCGAGCAGGCGGGGAACCTGGTGGTGTGGGCAGCGGCGGCGGGGCCCGTGTGGCTGGAGGACGAGAATGGGATCGGCGGCAGCGGGAACCAGGAGGACAAGGCGCAAGACGGAACGTGGGCACCTTGGCCTGAGGAACTTGCAGAAACCGTACAGCACGGAACAAGTCACGGTAAACAGGGCACCAACATTGGAGAGGTGGGGGGCGGATAGAACATAAAACAGTACCGCACAGGAACGGGCCCTTCGGCCCACTATGTTCAGTTTAGTTTATGATTGCCATGTGTGTAATTTAGAGATACAGCACGGAAACAGGCCCGAGTCCGCACCACCCAGCGATCCCCGCACCTTAACGCTATCCTACACACACTGGGGAAAAATTACATTTATATTTACCCCAAGCCAATTAACCAGCAAACCTGTACGTTTCTGGAGTGTGGGAGGAAACCAGAGCACCCGGAGAAAACCCACGCAGGTCACGGGGAGAACGTGCAAACTCCGTACAGACAGCACCCGTGGGCAGGATTGAACCTGGGTCTGGTGCTATGGGGCAGCGACATTATCTCTGTGCCACCGTGCTATCCAGCCAGAGAAAAGACCATCGATGAACAGTGGGCGGCACGGTGGTGCAGCGGTAGAGTTGCTGCCTCGCAGTGCCAGAGACCCGGGTTCGATCCTGACGATGGGTGCTGTCTGCACGGAGTTTGTACGTTCTCCCTGCGACAGTGTGGGTTTTCTCCGGGTGCTCTGGTTTCCTCCCGCACTCCAAAGACGTACAGGTTTGTTGGTTAATTGGCTTCTGCAAAATTGTAAATTGGCCCGCGTGTGTGCGGGATAGTGCTAGTGTGATCGTGGATTGTCACCTTGTCATGGTGGAGATGCTTGTGTGGTCCAGAGATCCTGAGAGCGATGCCGTCTGGAGCTATACTCCTGGTAGAGCCACCCATGGCGGTAGGGTCGAGGGGGAGGTCTCTGACAAAGAGCAATCCAACCAAGACCTCAACGGTGGAACAGGCGGAGGACGACGGCTGACCTTAGTGGAAGGCGGATGAAGGCTGCAGCAGAAAAGGGTCTCCGGTCGTCTCGGACTCCATGCCACTGGATTCTGACCCAGCTCTGTCAAGGACCTTGTGGTGGCTGTCTATGCACCAATCTCCCCACGTCAGAGAGTGGTAGCTGTGTGGAATGAGCTTCCAGTGAAGGTGGTGGTGGAGGCAGGTTCGTTTTTATCATTTAAAAATAAATTGGATAGTTATATGGATGGGAAAGGAATGGAGGGTTATGGTCTGAGTGCAGGTATATGGGACTAGGGGAGATTATGTGTTCGGCACGGACTAGAAGGGTCGAGATGGCCTGTTTCCGTGCTGTAATTGTTATATGGTTATATGGTTAAGCAAAGTCACACACCTGTAGGCGTCCTCCATATAGGAAATAGCCCCCTGGAGACACCCATGGTCACCCATGGCCGAAGGGGGCCTAAGAAGAAGATGGCGTGATCGCTGTTCAGTGCAGCATTACAGATATATTGTCTTGTTCTGCATATTTTTTTTTCGGTTTATCAAATGAAATCTTTGAATATGTTATGCAGAGGGTCAGAGGCCAAATCTTTGTATGTTTGTTTAGGGTCAGAGGCCAAAGGGGACTGGTTACGTGTGTGACGTTTTGGTTCACTTTCCAAAGAATGGGCCTCCTGTGGCGAGCTTGCAAATGGCCGCTTGGGTTGGACGCCATCTTGAATGAGCATCCGCTTCCTGTGCTGTACTGTTCTATGGTGAGGTTGGTTGGGAGGGATTGGGGGGAATCGAGGGCAGTGTATGTTTTACCGGATGTCTGTTTGTGTCTCCAGGGTTCGGTGACGGAGCGGCGGAGAGCTGGGAGAGCACGAGTCCTCGCGGCAGCCCCGGCCCCACCTCCAGCGGTGCCTGGCAACCCTTCCAGCGGGGCAGTATGGGCAGCGGCTTCGGTGCTTTCCCGCTGAGCGAGCGGCAGGCGGCGCGGTGTGGCCTCGGACAGCCCTGGTGGCTCACCGGCACGCCGGTGCGTACAACCTTCCCAACGGAGGATTCTTCCGTGTCCGCACGGGGCAGAGTAAGTGAAGATAGACACAAAACGCTGGAGTAACTCAGCGGGACAGGCAGCATCTCTGGAGAGAAGGAATGGGCGACATTTCGGGTCGAGACCCTTCTTCAGACTGAGGGACAAGGGTCAAGGGGAGAGGGAGGCACAGAGATAGGGAAGGGTAAGGTGTGAAAACGAGAGGTCAAAGTGAATCTTCAGGTGTGAGATTTTACACTTCTGTACCTCTTGCCCGATGGGAGAGGGGAGAAGAGGGAGTGAGACTGATAGTACAGTGCATGAGGGCAGTGTAACTTGGCATCATGCTCAGCACCGACTCTGTGGGCTGAACGGCCTGTTCCTGTGCTGTACTGTTCTGCGGACACAAAAAGCTGGAGTAACTCAGCGGGAGAGGCAGCATCTCTGGAGAGAAGGAATGGGTGATGTTTTGGGTCAAGACCCTTGAAGAGACAGGTCTGAAGAAAGGTCTCACCCATTCCTTCTCTCCAGAGATGCTGCCTGTCCCGCTGAGTTACTCCAGCATTTTGTGCCTGTCATCAGAATCACACTTTATTCGGCAAGTATGTTTTGCAACATACGAGGAATTTCATCGGCCAGGTTAGTCATTCAATTAAAAGCAACCGATCAGTCAAAAACACATTTTAACATGAACATCCACCACAGTGACTCCTCCACATTCCTCACTGTGATGGAAGGTGAAATAAAGTTCAAGTCCTTCCTTTTGTTCTTCCTCGGTCGGGGGCCTCAAGCCCCCGTTGACAGACGATCTTGACTCCCATAGCTGGCGGTGTTCGGGCCCTCCGCATCGAGGCGATCAAGCTCTGAATCTGGGGGATGTCAGCTCCCCCGCGTCGGGGCTGGTCGAGCCTTCCGCGGCTTTGGAGCTCCCGACTCAACCTCACCCGAGAATGCGAGCCCTTGATGGTAAGTCCGCAGTCCGCGGTTGGAGCGATCCCAGGCAAGGGATCCGCTCCGATGCTAAGTCCGCGCCCCGCGGTAGGACTCATGACAGTCCGAGGAGGCTTCCAGCTCCATCGATGGTAGGCTGTAAAGCCCGGAGAATGTGATCCGAAAATTGATCACATCTCCGGGAAGGTAAGAGCTTGAAAAAAAGTTCCCCCCTCCACCCGCATAAAACAAACCAAAGAACATTAAAACAAACTTTGCACTAAAAATAACAAAAAGAAAGAAAAAACGACCAGACTGCCGGCAGGGCAGCCATCTCCCCGGCGCCCCCTGGTGGTCTTATGGTATAAACCAGCACCTGCAGTTCCTTCCTAGGCAGTAGTGTTCTATGTTCTGTGTGTAGCCGCATATCTCTGTCCTGACTCGCCTCTGCTTGGTTTCCAGGGTGACGTGGAGTCCGTGTTGCGCTCTTGTTTCCCCGCCGTCCCCTGCAGCAGCGGCACATGCGATGCATGCCCCACTCTGGGATGCATTCTGGACGGCACTGATGCGACCGGGGAGGAAGGAGCCGCCAGGTAATGTTGTCCCCACGGCCCGGTATGCGGCACGCCACACGGGGGTCATAAGGTCATGTGATAGGAGCAGAATTAGGCCATTCGGCCCATCATGTCTACTCCACCATTCAATCATGGCTGATCTATCTCTCCCTCCTAACCCCACCCTCCCGCCTTCTACCCCATAATCCCTAAAATAGACACGTACTATTTACAATTTACCAAGCCAATTAACCTACAAACCCGCACGTTTTTGGTTTAGTTTAGAGAAATCAGGGCTTTCGGCCTACTGAGTCCGTGCCGACCAGCGATCCCCGCACATTAACACACTGGGTACAATTTACAATTTTAACCAAAACTAATTAACCTATACACCTGCACGTCTTTGGAGTGTGGGAGGAAACTGGAGCACCCGGAGAAAACCCACGCAGGTCACAGGGAGAACGTACAAACTCCGTACAGACAGCACCCATGGTCAGGATCGAACCTGTGTCTCTGGCGC
Organism: Amblyraja radiata; assembly: GCF_010909765.2. Classification (NCBI taxonomy): domain Eukaryota; kingdom Metazoa; phylum Chordata; class Chondrichthyes; order Rajiformes; family Rajidae; genus Amblyraja; species Amblyraja radiata. Next base: position 8,132,117 of record NC_045996.1, on the reverse strand, counting down.
TGTGAGGCAGCAACTCTACCGCTGCACCATAATTTATATTAGACCATCTCATGTTTGCCGTACACAGGCTGTGTCCTCACTGGAGCCTATTCCATTGTCCAGACTTGTCCTCATATTTTGTTTCATTTCACCTTGCTATGTACGTAGAGGCCATTAGGTCCATCAAATCCATGCTAGCTCTCAGAGAAGTCCAAGGTATCCCATTCCCCCATTTATTTCCCTGGTACCCATCCCTTCAGGATCAAATAAAAAGGAACTGCAGGTGCTGGTTTACATTGAAGATAAATACAAAATGCTGGAGTAACTCAGCGGGACAGGCAGCATCTCTGGATAGAATGGAATGGGTGACGTTTTGGGTCTGAAGAAGGGTCTCGACCCGAAAGGTCACCCATTCCTTCTCCCCAGAGATGCTGCCCGTCCCGCTGAGTTACTCCAGCATTTTGTGCCCACCCTCGGGATGGAACCGCTGTAAGTGAGCAGCTCCACCGTCCCACCTTGAACCAGATCTTCCACCCAGGATGTGTAGAGGCAGTGGGACTCAGCGGTCGGGGTGTGTAGGAAGGAACTGCAGATGCTGGTTTACACCAAAGATAGACACAAAATGGCCGTTCCTTCTACCCGGAGATGCTGCTCGATCTCATTCGATCATCCGCCCTCCCGGGCGTATGTGCTGCACTGGTGCGTGTTTCACCCCCCCTTCCCCCCGTTGTGTTGCAGGAGCCGGGCCAGCGAGTTGTGGGCGACTCTACGGGACGTGGATGAGGCCGTCGGCCTGAAGCAGCGACACGGGTGCCGGAGTCACGGGCTGCTGCTGGCGGCACTGAGCGTGGATCCTGCCCTCACGGTGAGTTTCGGCTCACCCCACCCCAACCCACACCGCCCTCGGGTGCTTGCATGGGATTAGGAGGCCATTCGGCCCATCCTCGCCACGCCAGACCTCATCGCAGGCCCATTGCATTAGTGGCCAACACGCCGAGTCCTGGCTCACTCCGTCCGGCCCTCTGGGTACTTGTCGATGCCCTTTCTGTGGCCACTCTTCGCATACCTTGAGTGTGAATATCCCCGTAACAATGAAGTATCATTCATTCATCTGGTGTCGGCATGGAAGGAGGAGGCCACTCGGCCCATCGAGACTATGCCAGATCTCAGAGCAAGCCAGCTTAATTGGTAGATACAAGGAACTGCAGGTGCTAGTTTACTACGAAGGGCACAGAGTGCTGGAGTAACTCAGCGGTTCGGGCAGCATCTCTAGGGAACATGGTTTGGTAATGTTTCGGGACGAGGCCCTTCTTCAGTACAGTACAGGAAAAATATAACCTATCCGTACTGAAGAAGGGTCTCGACCTGAAACATCACCTAACCATGTTCTCCAGAGATGCTGCCTGCCCTGCAGAGTTACTCCAGCACTTTGTATCCCGCTGTATTGGTAATGTTTAGTTTTGAGATACAGCATGGAGACAGGCCCATCGAATCCACGCCGACCATCGATCACAATAGTAGTATGCATTCCCATTTACTCACGCACCAAGGGGCCAATTAACTTACAAACCCGCATGTCTGGGATGTGGAAGGAAACCGGAGCACTTGGAGGAAACCTGCCCCTCTCCGCATGTATTCCCTTCCCCATTCAGGTCTCTCCCCTTTATTTGCAGCCCATTTATTTTCTCTTGCATGTCTGCCTCACTTTACGTCCTCTGTCGATGGCTTTGTCTCTGCTTCCTCCAGGACCCCCCGCTGGGCGGCATGACAGCCCTGGACCCATCCCCGCTGTCCGCCAGGGACAACAGGTTGGAGACGTTCCCGTCTCCGGTCAGCTCCGGCTGGGATCCCCGGGACTTAACGTTGATCAAGGTAGGCCGGAGTGGACAAGCCAACCATGTCACCCCGTTAAAATCCCTCTCGAGGACTATTGATATAGACAATAGACAATAGGTGCAGGAGTAGGCCATTCAGCCCTTCGAGCCAGCACCGCCATTCAATGTGATCATGGCTGATCATCCCCAATCAGTACCCCGTTCCTGCCTTCTCCCCATATCCCCTGACTCCGCTATTTTTAAGAGCCCTATCTAGATCTCTCTTGAAAGCATGAATTGATTTAGACTGAATTGATTTGAATTGAATGAGATTGAATTGAACTGAACTGAATTAGATTTAAACATTACTTTAGACATACTGTGCCGAAACAGGCCCTTCGGCCCATCGGGTCTGCACTGACTACCGTTCACCCCATACACTCACATTATCCTACACACACTGGGGATAACTTTGCAATTTTACTAAAGTAATTCACCTACAAACCTGTACGTCTTTGGAGTGTGAGAGGAAACCGGAGCACCCCGGAGAAAATCACAGGGAGAACGTGCGAACTCCACACAGACAGCACCCTTAGTAAGGATCGAACCCGTGTCTCTGGCGTTGTGAGGCAGTAGCTCTACCGCCAGGCCTCATTTGGATTGAATTGAAACATACAGGAAGGAAGCAGGCCCTTCGGCCCACCATGTCCATGCCGACCATCGATCGCCCGTTCACGCCAGTTCCATGTTATCCCTATGTTTCACATCCACTCCCTATGCACTGGGGGCAATTTACAGAGGGATGATTAACATCCAAACCCGCACGTCTTTAGGATGTGCGAAGGAAGACAGAGCACCCTTGCGTTCACAGGGAAAACATGCAAACTCCGCACAGACAGCATCTGAGGTCAGGATCGAATCTGGATCTCTAGTCAAGTCAAGTCAAGAGAGTTTATAGTCATGTGTCCCAGATAGGACAATGAAATGTGCGGTGGGGCACCATGCCACCTGGTTTGAAATCTGTTTATAGAAACATAGAAACATAGAAAATAGGTGCAGGAGTAGGCCATTCGGCCCTTCGAGCCTGCACCGCCATTCAATATGATCATGGCTGATCATCCAACTCAGTATCCTGTACCTGCCTTCTCTCCATACCCCCTGATCCCTTTAGCCACAAGGGCCACATCTAACTCCCTCTTAAATATAGCCAATGAACTGGCCTCAACTACCTTCTGTGGTAGAGAATTCCACAGATTCACCACTCTCTGTGTAAAAAATGATTTTCTCATCTCGGTCCTAAAAGATTTCCCTCTTATCCTTAAACTGTGACCCCTAGTTCTGGACTTCCCCAACATCTGGAACAATCTTCCTGCATCTAGCCTGTCCAACCCCTTAAGAATTTTGTACGTTTCTATAAGATGCCCCCTCAATCTTCTAAATTCTAGCGCGTACATGCCGAGTCTATCCAGTCTTTCTTCATATGAAAGTCCTGCCATCCCAGGAATCAGTCTGGTGAACCTTCTCTGTACTCCCTCTATGGCAAGAATGTCTTTCCTCAGATTAGGAGACCATATATCCTGAAGGAAATGCTGGATGTGTTGTCAATGTGCGGGGGAATAAAATAATCTTAAAGTAGAGGGGTTGGACACGGAGGGAAGGGGCCGCTATACTGTGCTGTCGTTCTCCACTGACAGGGTGTAGGAACTGCCCTGGTTAGACACAGAGTCAAGTTCCCTGTGCATGCACCTGCCTTACCCTCTGCCCGCCCTTGTGCTCCGTTGCAGGACTCGCTCCCCCAGCACCAGGTGAACGGCCTCAGCCCCAGCCATCGCCTCCAGGCCTTCTTTTATCAGTGGGCGCAGGCCGACAGGAACGGGAGGAACAAGAGTGCCTGCGATGTCAACAAGAACCACATGGCGTGAGACCCGGGGGGGGGGGGCGACCCTCTCCGTCTCTCGGAGAACTCTTTTACATGGACTTCTAACTCCAAGTTGTGACATCCAGGACAGTTTCACAAGTTATCGGAGTAGAATTAGGCCATTCGGCCCATCGAGTCTACTCCACCATTCAATCATAGCTGATCTCCACCTCCTAATCCCATTTTCCTGCCTTCTCCCCACAACCCTTGACACCGTTCTAATCAAGTTTGCTCTTGGAAAAGGTGTAAGGCAATGGGGATGGTTCCTAAGGGGTGGGGAATTGTAGAAATGTAGATATTCCCGAAGGATTGGAGCAATATTCCTGAAACCACCATTGTTTTTCCTGCATTTCAGAATGCCAGGAGCAAATCCAGCTGTTTAGTTTAGTTTGGTTTAGAGATACAGCGTGGAAACAGGCCCTTCGGCCCACCGAGTCTGTGCCGACCAGCGATCACCCCGTACACTAACACTATCCTACACACCAATTAACCTACAAACCTATGGTACACAAAAAAGCTGGAGAAACTCAGCGGGTGCAGCAGCATCTATGGAGCGAAGAAAATAGGCAACGTTTCGGGCCGAAACCCAACCTACAAACCTATATGTCTTTGGAATGTGGGAGGAAACCGGAGCACCCGGAAAAAACCCACGGGGAGAACGTAACAAACTCCATACAGACGGCAGCCGTAGTCAGGATCGAACTTGGGTCTCTGGCGCTGTGAGGCAGCAACTCTACCGCTGCGCCACTCCTGCTCCACGTCCGATGCAGAAGCCTCGGTTGCCTTTGAGTGCAGAAAGTCGAGGGAGACAGAAACATAAAAACATAGACAATAGGCGCAGGAGTAGGCCATTCGGCCCTTCGAGCCAGCACCGCCATTCAATATGATCATGGCTGATCATCCCCGTTCCTGCTTTCTCCCCATACACCTTGATATTCGACGAGAGGTGCAGGGTATAATGGATTGGGGAAACAGAGACTTACATTGGCATGGGGTTTGACAGGGTGGAGAGAGACGTAAGATATTGCAGGGAGAGGGGCGGGGATGTGACAGAACACTCGTCTGACCAGAGAGTGGTTCTGATCTGGAACTCTCTGTCTGTGGAGCTGCTGGATACGACCTCCAACGGGAGCTTGGAAAGGAGTTGGAGGGAATTTAATTGAGTGAGCAATGGGGAAAGAGGGCAGAATGGGGAATGCATGTGGCTGTATGGGTCTCGATGGGCTGAATGGCATCCTTGTTTGCACTGTGATTTTCCATCAACATGTAGGTTGCAGAGTGTGAGTGGTCGCCCACCTTAACCACAGGGCGGGGATTCAATGATCCTCACATTTACCTGGGTACTGTGGAATTCTTTGATTTTGCATATAATCCAGTAAAATCCTGATAGAGTTATATTGAATTGAGACAGGGTAGATTGTTGAAGAGATTTTCCCCCATTGTTTGGGTATCAAACATGAGAGGGCTTAGTTTTATGGTGACCGGGACGAATTTTAGATCATGTTCATACATTATAGGAGCAGAATCAGGCCATTTGGCCCATTGAGTTCTTCCTACCATTCATTCGTGGCTGATCTATCTATCCCTGTCATAGAGTGATACAGTGCGCAAACAGGCCCAAAACCGCCCACACCAGCCAACATATCCCAGCTACACTAGTCCCACCTGCCCATATCCCTCCAAACCTGTCCTATCCATGTACCTGTCTAACTGTTTCTTAAACGTTGGGATAGTCCCAGCCTCAACTGCCTCCTCTGGCAGCTTGTTCCATACACCCACCTTTTGTGTGAAAAAAGTTACAACTCAGATTCCTATTAAATCTTTTCCCCTTCACCTTGAACCTATGTCCTCTGGTCCTCGATTCCCCTACTCTGGGGCAGGAGACTCTGTGCATCTACCCGATCTATTCCTCTCATGATTCTCAACGCCATTCTCCCCGTACTAAAATGGCACCGAGTCATCTTTTCCTCTAATCCTCTTTTACAGAGGATCTGAGGGATAAGTTTTCCGCAGAGGAGACGTGGAATTCGCTACCAGAGGAAGTGATGGAGTCAGATACAATCGGAATGTTTAAGAGACAATTACTAAAGGCATTTAAATGAGCAGGGCGTAGAAGGATAGATACAAAATGCTGGAGTAACTCAGCGAGTCAGGCAGCGTCTCTGGAGAGAATGGATGGGTGACGTTTTGGGTCAGGACCCTTCAGACTGGATTGGATGGGAGGGAGGGGTGGGGAGTGGGGAGGAAGTATAACCAAGATAAGACCAGGACAAATTGGGGCCAGCAACGGATAACCTCAGGGAGGGTGGCTTCCTGAAGGGCTGATTGTTGGCAGGGGATAGTGTGATTCCAAGATGGATTCATCTTGGTGCGAACTGTGGAACTGGTGAAACACCTTCTACGTACACTCCCCACGCGTCTCCCCTCACTTTCTTCTCAGGGGAGGGGGGGGGGGGTGGAGGAAAATGATTTGAGGATAGAGGGGAGTGGATGTGGAAGTCAGTTAACCAGTTCCACAGTCTCCCCCCCCCCCAACCCACCATACCATCAGTCTGAAGAAGGGTACCGACCCAAAACGTCACCTATTCCTTTTCTCCAGAGATGCTGCCTTTGTTTTCCTCCCCTCCCCCTTGCTGAGTCAATCCAGCAGTTTCCCCCTCTCCTGCCCCCCCACACACAGCTGAGTCACACCAGCAATTTGTGTCCATCTCTGGTATAAACAAGCATCTACAGTTCCTTTTCATTACTAAGGATGAGAAGGATTTAGACTCGGGTAAGCGGGCAATGGGCAAAAGGGGTAGCATGGACAAGATGGGCCGAAGGGCATCTTAATGCCACAATGTAAGAAACCCTCGATGTATGAAATCCAAGCAGTGACAGGGAGAATGTGCAAACTCCACACAGACAGTACCGGAGGTTAGGATTGATGCAGCGTTGAAGTAGCAGCACTAACTGCTGTGCCTCAGAGCCGCTATTAAAGCCTTCTGTAAGCTTTGCTGGACCTCTCTAACGCACGAGGGTTAAGCATCTTTGGTTTGAACACATTGATAAAATCAGAAACCATTCACCCATTGATAGACACAAAAAATGCTGGAGTAACTCAGCGGGACAGGCAGCATCTCTGGAGAGAAGGAATGGGCGACGTGAATATTTTCCTTATACCCTTCCATATCTAGTTTCCCTCTCACCTGACTCTCAGTCTGAAGAAGGGTCTCGACCCAAAACGTCACCCATTCCTTCTCTCCAGAGATGATGCTGCCCGTCCCGCTGAGTCACTCCAGGATTTTGTGTCTCTTTTGATTCTTGATTAGTGTGAGTGTCAGGGGTTATGGGGAGAAGCAGGGGTTAGGTGGGAGAGATAGATCAGCCATGATCGAATGGCGGAGGAGACTTGATGGGCTGAATGGCCTAATTCTGCTCCTATCACTTATGAACGGTCTTTGGTGTTAAGCAGCATCTACAGTTCCTACCTACACCAGTCACCCATTGAGTCTCTGACATCTCTCAGCACTCTATACTGAAGCTCCCTGCACTGATATAATAAAACATATATTAATACTGACATTTACAATAAAGAACTTGGGAAGTTTATACATTCTTTGACAAATTTGTTATCAACTATACTTCATTTAAAAATTCACCCTCCCCCAAATATACAGTGTTCCCAGCTATCAAGAATTAACAGAGAGGGTCTAATTAAAAAGGACAAGTTTCTTTTCAGATATACATGTTGGACATTATTTCTGGAGAACATTTTGTATCCCTGGATAGACTCAAAATGTTGGAGTAACTCAGCGGGACGGGCAGCATCTCTGGAGAGAAGGAATGGGTGACGTTTTGGGTCGAGACCCTTCTTCAGACCTTGGACACCTCTGCAGACACAACACCAGAAAGAACATGGGGCATTTTGAAGGATTAAAAAAAAAAAATTATTAGCATAAAATATAATGTAGGTCAGAGTCTCTTGCCCAGAGTAGGGGAATCGAGGACCAGAGGACATAGGTTTAAGATGAAGGGGGAAAGATGTAATAGGAATCTGAGGGGTAACTTTTTCACACAGAGGGTGGTGGGTGTATGGAACAAGCTGCCGGAGGAGGTAGTTGAGGCTGGGACTATCCCAACGTTTAAGAAACAATTAGACAGGTACATGGATAGGGCAGGTTTAGAGGGATATGGGTCAAACGCAGGCAGGTGGGACTAGTGTGGATGGGACATGTTGGACAGTGTGGGCAAGTTGGGCCGAAGGGCCGGTTTCCACGCTGTACGACTGACTATGAGGTTGAAAATACAAACAAGTACAGGTACACCACCGATTTTCCCGGCAACTGGTGGTCCAGCCCCTTTGGACAAATCCGGACAAGGTTACGAGAGCGCACTTGGAAGTCCCCTCGAAAATGTGGCGCCTCGGCCGGGTGAGGCGGCCGATCTCGACCTCATCAGGACTTCCGCGGTCGATCGGCGGGTCGGATTTGCCCCCTGCGGCCGCGGCAGTGGAACTCCGGCCCGGCTGGAGCCGGCAGATCCGTTCCCATAACCGGCTTCCGAGGCCGACTTTGCAGTGACCTCTGTTGGTCGGACAAAACGGATAATATGGCATAACTCTGGAAACAAGGGTGCAGGAAAATCAGTGGTGAACCTACATTATATATATAGTATATTGATTTTATAGTACACTGATTTTATATTGTATAATATTGTATATTGATAGTATATTGATTTTATAGTACACTGATATATAGTACACTGATTTTCCGGCACCCTTGGTTCCAGAGTATGTGTATATACACACACACACACACATCTATATATATATATATTGTGTGTGTGTGTATATATATGTATGTGTGTGTGTGTATATAAATATATTATATATATATATATATATATATATATATATATATATAGATATATATACACACACACACACACACACATATATACATATACACACACACACCATATATATACCACACACACACACACACACATATACATATATATATATATGGTGTGTGTGTGTATATATATACATACTCTGGAACCAAGGGTGCCGGAAAATCAGTGTACTATAAAATCAATATATATATGTATATATATACACATATATATATACACACACATATATATATACACACATATATATACACACACATATATATATACACACATATATATACACACACATATATATACACACATATATATACACACACACATATATATATATACACACACACACATATATATACACATATATATATATACACACACACACATATATATATATATATATATATACACACACATTATACATATATATATATATACACATATACATACATATATATATATATATATATTTTATATATTATAATAATATTAAGTACATACATAAATACATACATATAGCCCTCCCTCATTTTATCAAACCAATTAACCTACAAACCTCCAGCATTTTTATCTACCTTCGATTTTCCAGCATCTGCAGTTCCTTTTTAAACCTACAAACCTGTACGTCTTTGGAGTGTGGGAGGAAACTGAAGATCTCGGCGAAACCCCACGCAGGTCACGGGGAGAAGGTACAAACTCCGTACAGACAGCACCCGTAGTTGGGATCGAACCCGCGTCTCCGGCGCTGTGAGGCAGCAACAAAGCTACTAGAGGTGTTCAAGCAGGAACTGCAGCTGCTGGAAGGTCGAAGGTACACAACAAAGCTACCCGCCCTGTAGTTCCTTGCGCCTCGCCGGAGACACAATGTTGTCCCTTCTCCATCATTGGTAGCCACCATTAATAGCCAATGAGAAATTAAATAATAGCGGTTGACGCGGCTTGTCGTCAGAATGGGTTAGGAGTTGAGAGCGGCGTCAGTGGGTGGGATCCGGAGGCGGGGAAGAAGCAGCAATGGTGGTGAAACATGTCGTGGACGCCAAGCAGCTCCAGCACCTGTTCAGCCAGACCGAGAACCTGGTGGCGGTCATGTACTCTGCCGAGTGGTGCAACAACTGCCGCATGATCCGCCCGCACTACTACAACCTGGCCGAGCAGATGCCCAACGTGACCTTCGTGGAGGTAGACGTGGACGACGCCGAGCCGCTGGCCCGCTCGGCCGGCATCACCTGCATGCCCACCTTCCACTTCTTTAAGCGCTCCACCAAGATGGGCGAGTTCTCGGGGACCAAGAGGGAGAAGCTGGAACATCTACTCGATGAGCTGCAGTGAGCGGCCTGTTAAACACTTGGGAGGGTTTGGGGGGGGTGGGTGGGGGAGTGAAAAACAAAGAAAGGAAGAAAGAATTAAGCTGAGGTTTATCTGCCTTGTGTAGAAAAGCCCCGGAATAAATAAACCCACAACTAAAAGAATTGCAACCCGTGAAGGTCTTGTTCAGGCAAAATATCTTGACATGTTCAAGAAGGAACTGCAGATGCTAGAGAATCCAAGGTAGACAAAAATGCAGGAGAAACTCAGCGGGTGAGGCAGCATCTATGGAGCGAAGGAAATAGGCAACGTTTCAGGTCAAAACACTCCTTCAGACTTGATGTGTTTCCGTCTGAAGAAGGGTCTCGCCCCGAAACATCACCTATTTCCTTCGCTCCATAGGTGCTGCCTCACCCGCTGAGTTTCTCCAGCATTTTTGTCTACCTTTGTTTAAACCAGCATCTGCAGTTCCTTCCTACACAAAGTATCTTGATGTGTGAGGAGCTTCGCAGATGGACATAAAATGCTGGAGTAACTCAGAGGGACAGGCTGGGAGAACTGAAGAGAGAAGGGATGGGTGACAATTTGTGTCGAGACCTTGGTTTACTAAAAAAAAAAACAAGCACATGGTGCAGGAGTAACTGGTCTCCCAACAGCATCTCAACTCCTATCCCTCTGTGATTTCCGCTACTTTCCTGCTCTTCGATCAACTCGGAGATGAGGAAAAACATTTTCACACCCAGAGAGTTGTGAATCTGTAATTCTCTGCCACAGAAGGCAGTGGAGGCTTTTAAGGCCCTGTCCCACTTTCCCGAATTACATAGACAACAGGTGCAGGAGTAGGCCATTCGGCCTTTCTAGCCTGCACCGCCCGCCATTCAATATGATCATGGCTGATCATCCAACTCAGTATCCTGTACCTGCCTTCTCTCCATACCCCCTGATCCCTTTAGCCACAAGGGCCACATCTAACTCCCTCTTAAATATAGCCAATGAACTGGCCTCAACTACCTTCTGTGGCAGAGAATTCCAGAGATTTACCACTCTCTGTGTGAAAAATATTTTTCTCATCTCGGTCCTAAAAGATTTCCCCCTTATCCTTAAACTATGACCCCTTGTCCTGGACTTCCCCAACATCGGGAACAATCTTCCTGCATCCTACTCACGTATTCTCCCGAGTTTTCCCCTTGATTCAAACTCGGAGAATAACGGTAAAAGCCAGCCGTAGGTACCCAAGGCTATTTTGTTTTACTCGTGGACATTTTTCAACATGCTGAAAAAACGTCCCGACTTACCTGATGCCCCGAGTACCCACGGCTGGCATTACGAGCTGCTACAAAATATCTACAGCCTCCTACGGACTCTTTGGGCTAAGGGAATCAAGGGATATGGGGGGGGGGAAGCCGGAACAGGGTACTGATTCTGCATTGACTGGCGGTGCTGGCTCGAAGGCGGTGCACCTACTTTCTATGTTTCTATGTCCTGACCTCCAGAGATGCTGCCAGACCCTGTGAGTTACTCCAGCACTTTGTCTTTTGATGTGTGAGCATCAGCAGTTGTTGCCCACTGATGGAATCCCCAAGGGTTATTGATGGTGGGCGACATCTTGAATACAATTGTGGGCGTTTTGGTTCAGTCCTGTGACCTCCTTCGCCAATGTAAGAATCAATGGTTTTGAATGTGACAAACGGTATTTTGAAAGGATGAGAAACTTAAATACTAGTACTTGTGTTTTTTTGTTAAAGAAAATTTTGAAATGAAAGCAAAGTGCTGGGATCATTCAGCGTCAGACACATTCTCAGGAGACAGACTCAACAATAACTAAAAAGGTTTCTCCAAAATCCACAAACCTGACTGTCCTGGCAGACCCATTGTTTCTGCCTGTTCGTGTCCCACCAAACTTATTTCCACATACCTCAACTCCATCCTATCCCCCCTGGATAAATCCCTCCCCACCTATGCTCAAGACACCTCTTCATCTACTCCATGACATCCGTTTTCCAGGCCCCCATTCCCTCACCTTCACCACGGATGTCCAGTCACTCTACACCTCCATCCCCCACCAGGAGGGTCTTAAAGCCCTCCGATTATTCCTCGACCGCAGAACCAACCAATCCCCGTCTACTGATACTCTCCTCCGCCTAGCGGAAAGAAAAAATATTTTCCAGCATCTGCAGTTCCTTCTTAGACACTGTAACTAAATTGTTAACTGCTTCTTAATACACAGAATGCTGCTTGACCTGTTGAGGACTTTGTATTTGTGATACAGTGTGGAAACAGGCCCTTCAGCCCAACCTGCCCACACTGGCCAACATGTCCCATCTACACTAGTCCCAACTGCCCACGTTTGGTCCATATCCCTCCAAACCTGTCCTATCCATGTACCTATCTAACTGTTTCGTAAATGTTAGGATAGTCCCTGCCTCAACTACTTCCTCTGGCAGCTTGTTCCATACACCCACCACCCTTTGAGTGAGATAGTTACCCCTCAGATTCCTATTAAAATGTTAGTAGGCATAGAATTATGCAGCACAGAAACAGGCCCATCAGCACAACCATGCCGACCTCGATGCTTCATCTACACTAGTCCTACCTGCCTGTGCTTGGCCCATATATCCCTCTAAACCTTATCATGTCCATGTACTTGTCCAAATATCTATCCAACTGTCTGAAGAAGGGTCTCGACCCGAAACATTACCCATTCCTTTTCACCAGAGATGTTCCCTGACCCGCTGAGTTAAGGGCCTGTCCCACTATACGAGGTAATTCAAGAGTTCGCCCGAGTTTCCCCTGATTCGAACTCGGGAGAATTACGGGAATAGCCGGTCGTAGGTACTCGGGGCTCTCGTGGACATTTTTCAACATGTTGAAAAATCTTCACGAGACTTCACGAGCTTACCGCGTTTCCCCAGTACCTGCCGTTAGCGTTACAAGCTGCTAAGAGACGTCCCCGAGCTCCGACGTACCCGCTACATACATTCTATGTGCTTCCAGGAGTTTGATTTTTTTTAATTTTGTTCTATACGCCAACCACCCTCTGTGTACAAGCCCTTCTTCTCAGGTTCCTGTAAAATCGTTCTATAATTTCAAAAATCTACAATTTCTTTTAAAAATCTATGATTGTTTGATAACCGTATAGTATGGATTATAGAAGAGGTTAGGAATAGGTCTGAATTTTGTTCACATTCTCAGAGGGTCCCAATGTATAGTCTCCGCAGTGGTTTGTCTATCAGAAGTGAATGCCAATCCAAAAAAATCCAGACCAGTAATTAAGCCATGTTGAGTAGAAATCAAAGACTACAGGTGCTGGAAATTTAACTACAGATTTGGCCTGACCTGAGAATATTTCCAGCATTGCTGAGAGAATGGAGCAGCTGGGCTTGTACACTCTGGAGTTTAGAAGGATGAGAAGCTAGGTGATGCAAACTAGTCACCTAATTTGAGGAAGGACATTCTTGCTATTGAGGGAGTGCAGCGTAGGTTCACCAGGTTAATTCCCGGGATGGTGGGACTGTCATATGCTGAAAGAATGGAGCGACTGGGCTTGTATTCACTGGAATTTAGAAGGATGAGAGGGTATCTTATAGAAACATATAAAATAATTAAGGGATTGGACATGCTAGATGCAGGAAACATGTTCCAGATGTTGGGGGAAGTTCAGAACCAGGGACCAGAATGTAAAAATAAGGGGTAGACCATTTAGAACTGAGATAAGGAAAAACGTTTTCACACAGATAGTTGTGAATTTGTGGAATTCTCTGCCGCAGAAGGCAGTGGAGACCGATTCACTGGGTGTTTTCAAAAGAGAGTTGGATAGAGCTCTTCGGGCTAGCAGAATCAAGGGATACGTGGAGAAGGCAGGAACGGGGTACTGATTGTGGATGATCAGCCATGATCACATTGAATGGCGGTGCAGGCTCGAAGGGCCGAATGGCCTACTCCTGCACCTATTGTCTATGTATCTATGTATCAACCTGTTGAAGTTCAATAGAGTATTTGTCAACATACTGAATCTCTTAAGGAAGTGGCCTGAATACTCATCTCAGTGGCATCTTTTGAAGGGAAAGGGATTGTCACACTAATTTATGGTGAGCTGGCACTCTTCCCCTCCAAGTGCAATCCGTATATTGAAACTCGGCAACTCCTGGGTCAGGTGCCCATTTAGGATGCTGCAGGGCAAGAGGCTTTCATGCCACCATAGCCTTTGGATGAACAGAAATGATTTCAGAATGGTTTGTGGGACTGCTCAGTGAGAAGCACTTGGAGTTGCGTGCTCTGGTTATTGTGTGTTGTCACAGATCTTGTACTCCACGTAACACAGCTACACTACCTGACGTTTGCTGATGGCATCTGGGGACAACTGGTGATGTGGAGTTAAACATGCTACTGATAATTCCCACTCTAGCAATGTTAAAGAAAGGACTGCAGATGCTAGAAAAATCGAAGGTAGGCAAAAATGCCGGAGTAACTCAGCGGGTGAGGCAGCTTCTATGGAGCGAAGGAATAGGTGACGTTTTGGGTCGAGACCTTGCTCCAAGACCTATTTCCCCAGCATTTTTGTCTACCTACTCTAGCAATGGCCAGACGCGAATTGTTGAACTTGCGTTGACATGTGTAGAGTTTAAGCAACATTGTTCAAGTCAAGAGAGTTTATCGTCATGTGTCCCAGATAGGACAATGCAATTCTTGCTTGCTGCAGCACAACAGAGTATTGTAAGCATAAATACAGAACAGTTCAGTGTGTCTATATAGCATAGACACATAAATAAACAGATAAAGTGCCATAGGCTGTTATAGTTCAGAGTCTGTTTGATGGCGAGTTTAATAGCCTGATGGCTGTGGGGAAGAAGCATCTGCCCATAGATCCTACTCTTACTGATGGTGATTTCCTAATCATAGATTAAGAACATAGGAGTAGTAGGTTATTTGTCCCTTTTAAGCCCGTACTGCCATTCGATTATGGGCAAACCTCAATCTCAAATTCTCAATTCCTATGCTTCCCCTTCATAAACCTCCAAATATATATCCAGTAACATTGGCCTCCATGGGGTGGGAGATTGCAACCTTCACGTGGTCTGCCCAGTTTCGACGAATGCAATCAACCCGGCGTGCACAAGATCAAATAGAACAAGTTGTCCTACAACTTTAGGCTGTGCACGCCATACGCAAGAAGAAGAAGAAGAAGGAGAAGGCTTCCATGATCTTTGGTGGTAGACCCTCAAACATCCTGGTAGCATCCTGGTAAACCTCTTCTGCACCCTCTCCAAAAGCATCCATATTCTTCCTTAATGGGGTGACCCGAAATGCACACGATATGGCAAATTTGGTGTCACCATAATTCCACAGACCCACTGTCCTCTGAGACAAGATGATTCCCTTCATCATGGTTCTCTTACTTTATCTCCTGAAACAGTGACTGCTCATTTTCCCCTCACCCCCGACACTCCAGCTAAGGGAAACGTTTTCACCAAGTTGTCCGTCTGTCTAACCCAGTCAGAAATTTAGATGATCCATCATCTAATGGCGGCCAGCGGTAGAGTTGCTGCCTTACAGCGCCGGAGACCCGGGTTCGATCCCGACTACGGGTGCTGCCTATACGGAGTTTGCACATTCTCCCCGTGACCTGCGTGGGTTTCCTCCGAGATCTTCGGTTTCCTTATGCACTCCAAAGGCGTACAGGTTTTTAGGTTAATTGGCTTGGTGTATGTGTAAATTGTGCCTAGTAGGTGTAGGAAAGTGTTAATGTGCGGGGATTGCTGGTCGGTGTGGACTCGGTGGGCCGAAGGGCCTGTTTCCGTGCTGTATCTCTAAACTAAACTAATCAAGGTGTAGGGACTAGACGTTTAGGCAACTTCTGTCAGGTGACACAGAGCCGCGATCCCAGAAATCACTGGTGAATCATTGCTGCACTCTCTCCAAACCTATGTTATCATTTTCTAGATTAATTCTGAGGCATAATTGGATCAGAAGGCAACATACTAGTAAATATACAGATTGTGGAGACTCTGTATTGTACTGAGTGACATGAATCATACTCTCGTTAAATCTTAATCACCTTCCCCCCCCACCACCACCACCTCCTACTTAAACTTGAGGCATCACAATGTATTTTGATTAAGGGCTGAAAAGCCATGGTAATATTGAAGAAATAAAATTGTTATTGTTACAGATTTTACACAGAGTTAGAGCACTGTGTTAACAGGGTGTACTCTTACCAGGTTTCCAGAAGAGATGCTTATGGAATTATATAATTTGTGATGCTTGTATATTTTGTTAAATGCTTTTTGTTCCGTGAATTATTAAACTCATATTAACAAAAGTGGTTGAATTTTTAAACTGAATCTTCGGTGTTCCACTATCACGGCCAAGGAAATGAACCAATGGTCATGAAAACAGTCGGTATGTCAGAATCCACCAACTAGTCAAAGCTGTGAGAAGGATTTGATTATTCCACTGATTTCTTGAACATTTTATCATCTTCCGCCTCCTTCCATGTTCAACTTCAGCTGAAATTCAAGTACCCACGTCCTCCCTCAAGTTCTGCTCACCAACAGTTGTGGACTGAGCTATCAATCCATCCATTGAAGGGGCTGTCCCACTTGGGCGACCTAATCCGCGAGTTCTGGCGAGTTTGCCCTCGACTCATACTCGCAGCATGGTCGACACGAGGTCGTAGGAGGTCTTCGTAACTCTCCTTCATGCTCGAGAGTGGTCTCCGCGTACTCGGGGCCTCAGCTAGGTCGCGGAATATTTTTCAACATGCTGAAAAATGCCCTGAGTAAAAAAAGAAAAAAATCGATACTTTTTGTACTCGTAGGGTTAGTCGTAGTAGGTCGGCATGTTAGTCGTAGGTAATCGCGGGTAGTCGTAGATAGTCTTCATCATAGTCGAAGGGAGGTCAAAGGAGATCGAAGGAGGTCATCTCCACTCTCCACTATTCGGGGTCCAATTTTCCCGAAGTTAGTCATAGCTAGTCGAAGCTGGTCTTCAACATAGTCGAAGGAGGTTGAAGGAGGTCTTCAACATAGTCGAAGGAGGTTGAAGGAGGTCTTCAACATAGTCGAAGGAGGTCTTCAACATGTCACTTTTTTAAACTCTCCTAAGCTCTTCTAAACTTGCCAATTAGGTCGCCCAAGTGGGACAGCCCCTTTACTCACCTCTCCCTGGCTGCAACTGTCCCACACCAATCCTGGCCCTTTACAGGAACCTTATGCCTTCATTTAGCACATTTATAGTTCAAAGATACAGCATGGAAACAGGCCCTTCGGCCCACTGAGTCTGCGGTGACAAGCAATCACCCGTACACTAGTTCTATCCCCACACAGGGGACAGTCAGTTAGCCCACAAACCTACAATTAACCTACAAACCCGCACATCTGTCAAATGTGGGAGGAAACCGGAGCACCTGGAGAAAACCCATGTGGTTTACAGAGAATGTACAGGCTCTGTACAGACAGCACCCGTAGACAGGATTGAGCCTAGGTCTCTGGCGCTGTAAGGCTGCAATACCACAGCACCACCATATATGTCTTATGGTCAGAAATACAGCATGGAATTTATCCCAGTTAGCCCATACTGACTGTCAACCACTCATTTTCATTAACAATTATCAGATTCCTGTAATGTCTCCCCTCTCACACACCAGGGGCAATTTGCAGTGTGCAATTCACCTGTGCATCTTTGGGACATGGGAAGAAAACCAAAACAACGAGAGGAAACACTCACAGTCACAGGGAGAATATGCAAACTCCACACAGACAGCACTGGAGATCAGCATTGAACCCAGGTTACTGGAGCTGTGAGGCAGCAGCACCACCTGCGTTTTGACCCCACTCACAGCTAACAACGGCCTGTTTTCTTTATCATCGTTACGTTTTTGCATATCTTTCATTCATTGTTCTTTATCTCTCCACATCACCGTCTATATCTCTCGTTTCCCTTTTTCCTAACCAGTCTGAAGAAAGGTCTCATAGAAACATAGAAACATAGAAATTAGGTGCAGGAGTAGGCCATTCGGCCCTTCGAGCCTGCACCGCCATTCAATATGATCATCTCAACCCGAAACGTCACCCATTCCTTCTTTCCAGAGATGCTGCCTGGACCACTGAGTTACTCCAGCTTTTTGTGTCTATCTTCGGTTTAAACCAGCATCAGCAGTGCCTTTTTATGCATTTTGTCGTGCCACTGTGCACTCCGAGACATTTAAATCCTATACACAGGAGCTCCACTACTAACCACTCCATTTGATCAGACCTTTTAGTTATCCCTTCCCAAAATCTGCTTTGGCCGATGAAATTGATAAAGCCGAATTTTGGTTAAAAATATAAGAAGATATTAAATTGGCTTCTGGGCTAGCTTACAGCTTATATTTAGTCTCAAATTAGGCTTGCCTCAGGTTGCGGTGTGTGAGATAATAAATACTATAACATTGTCTCCCAAGTGACAAGCAGAGAAGGAGCTAGATAGATCTCTTTGATGTATTGGAAAAGTAAGATGTCGTAAACCAAATGTCCTATGTTTATGAGGGAGGAGGTGACAAGAGAGGAACCAGAGAAGTAGCTAGATCTCTTTGATGTATTTGAAAACTAAGATGTCATAAACCAAATGGCCAATGTTTTTAATATATCTTGTACCATGTGACAAAATGCCTTTGATGTGATGCATTCTGTAGAAACCTTTTCCTGTACCTCTGACCATGACTAATGTCTGTGGAATGTGCTAAGGTGACAAAAAAAAACACTATATAATGCAATGTAATTCTGTTGTTCAGAGAAGTGGACTGAGGACAGTGAAGTGTCTACATTGGTCACTTGACTGGAGTTCTCCCTCCCTTCCATCGGCCGATAATAAGTAAAGTTTTGAACTGGTCTACTAAACAGTTTGTGTGTTGTCTGTTTATTAAGAAGCGAACCTGTTTAGTTGTTATAAAAGTAACTTTTTCAAAATGATTTGTCTCATGCTCCTGTGAAGCTACGGGATCGCATCCTTCGTTGAAGTTGCTGCTATATGTAAAGGAAATTATCTACAACAATCTCACCAATTATTATTTGTATTGGCAAAGCAGGTATCTGCTGATGGACCCTTGTTGAAAGGCCGTCATAGACTCGGGAAACCCTAAACTGACTTATCACCTCTCTAGGCCCGTCTGCGATTTGTGGACCATCTCAAACATGTCAATTGGATATAATCCTGAAGAGCTCCAAACTAAACCTACTACAAAAACACAAGGTAGACAAAAATGCTGGAGAAACTCAACAGGTGAGGCAGCATTTATGGAGCGAAGGAAAATAGGTGATGTTTTGGGTCGAGACCCTTCTTCAGGTTTTCCAGCATCTGCAGTTCCTTCTTAAACAAAAACACAATGAACTATTTATCAGGACCTCAACCATTCTGTTGTTAACATTTAAATTTCTGATCAGCCTATGATTTCAATGTCACATTATTATCCTATATTGCGCCCTGTACTTTATATTTAATCTGCAGCCTTTCACCTCTCATATATTCTGTCTTATGAATGAAGGAATGAATGAAGGAATGAATGGAGGAATGAAGGAAGGAACAAGTGAATGAAGGAAGGAATGAAGGAATGAATGAAGGAATGAATTAATGAAGGAATGAATTAATGGAGGAAGAAATGAAGGAATGAATGAATTAATGGAAAGAAGGAAGGAAAGAAGGAAGGAAAGAAGGAAGGAAAGAAGGAAGGAAGGAAGGAATGAAAGAAGGAATGAAGGAATTATACTGTATTGTCACATGCGATAGGTCACAGTGATATATGTTTGTTTTACACACTCAAGGTATGCAAAGAGTCGCAACATAAAGGGCGCTAACATAGTATTCCATTTATAACACAATTTGTGGTCCCCATTAGTTCTCGCCGGTCCCCCCACGCTTGGTCCTCCTTTGTTCTCAGCGGCAAGTCTGACCCCCGGCACCCACGTGGGCCCGTCCTCGACTGCCGCTCCCGAGGCCTCGACCGCCTTTGCACGCCCTTGAGCTTGTCCTCACCGCCGGCGCCATCCTCGACCTCGACCCGACACGATCGCTCTTGACATAGAAACATAGAAAATAGGTGCAGGATTAGGCCATTCGGCCATTCGGCCCTTCGAGCCTGCACCGCCATTCGATATGATCATGGTTGATCATCCAACTCAGTATCCTGTACCTGCCTTCTCTCCATACCCCCTGATCCCTTTAGCCACAAGGGCCACATCTAACTCCCTCTTAAATATAGCCAATGAACTGGCCTCAACTACCTTCTGTGGCAGAGAATTCCAGAGATTCACCACTCTCTGTGTAAAAAATGATTTTCTCATCTCGGTCCTAAAAGACTTCCCTCTTATCCTTAAACTGTGACCCCTAGTTCTGGACTTCCCCAACATCAGGAATAATCTTCCTGCATCTAGCCTGTCCAACCCCTTAAGAATTTTGTAAGTTTCTATAAGATCCCCCCTCAATCTTCTAAATTCTAGCGAGTACAGATTCAGATTCAACTTTAATTGTCATTGTCAGTGTACAGTACAGAGACAACGAAATGCAGTTAGCATCTCCCTGGAAGAGCGACATAGAATATGATTTCAATAAATAAATCTATTTACATGCATACAGTCATAGTGTTTTTCCTGTGGGAGGAGTGTCCGGTGGGGGGGGGGGGTGATTGGCAATCACCGAGCTACAGTGTTGAATAGAGTGACAGCCGCAGGGAAGAAGCTGTTCCTGGACCTGCTGGTCCGGCAACGGAGAGACCTGTAGCGCCTCCCGGATGGTAGGAGGGTAAACAGTCCATGGTTGGGGTGAGAGCAGTCCTTGGCGATGCTGAGCGCCCTCCGCAGACAACGCTTGCTTTGGACAGACTCAATGGAGGGGAGCGAGGAACCGGTGATGCGTTGGGCAATTTTCACCACCGCAGTGCTTTCCGGTCGGAGACAGGGCAGTTGCCATACCATACTGTGATACAGTTGGTAAGGATGCTCTCGATGGTGCAGCGGTAGAAGTTCACCAGGATCTGAGGAGACAGATGGACCTTCTTCAGTCTCCTCAGGAAGAAGAGACGCTGGTGAGCCTTCTTGACCAGAGTTGAGGTATTGTGGGTCCAAGAGAGGTCATCGGAGATGTTGACCCCCAGGAACCTGAAGCTGCAAACACGTTCCACCTCCGTCCCGTTGATGTGGATGGGGGTGTGCGTGCCGCCCCTAGACTTCCTGAAGTCTACAATGAGCTCCTTGGTCTTCTTGGAGTTAAGGGCCAGGTTGTTGTCAGCGCACCATGCTGCTAAGTGCTGGACCTCCTCCCTGTAGGCCGACTCATCGTTGTTGCTGATGAGGCCAATCACCGTTGTATCATCTGCATATTTGATGATGGTGTTAGTACCATGTACAGGTGTGCAGTCGTAGGTGAAGAGGGAGTAGAGGAGGGGACTCAGCACACAGCCCTGTGGAACGCCGGTGTTCAGGGTGAGGGTTGAAGAGGTGTGCTTGTCTAACCTAACAGACTGGGGTCTGTTGGTTAGAAAGTCCAGTATCCAGTTGCAGAGGGAAGGGTCGATGCCCAGGTTACCGAGTTTGGTGATCAGTTTAGAGGGTATAATGGTGTTGAATGCTGAGCTGTAATCGATGAACAGCATTCTTACCTAAGTGTCTTTGTTGTCGAGGTGGGAGAGGGCGGATGTGAAGTGCCGTTGAGATGGCATCCTCCGTCCTCCTATTCTTGCGGTAGGCAAACTGATAGGGATCCAATGTGGGGGGTAGGCAGCCTTTGAGGTGTGCCAGGACCAGCCTCTCGAAGCACTTGGTGATGATGGGGGTAAGTGCAACTGGGCGGAAGTCGTTGAGGCTTGCCGCAGTGGCGTGTTTTGGCACTGGCACGATGGAGGTGGTTTTAAGGCACGTGGGGACAACTGCTTGGGCAAGTGACAGGTTGAAGATGTCAGTCAAGACGTCTGTCAGCTGCGCAGCACAGCCCCTGAGCACGCGCCCGGGGATGCCGTCAGGGCCAGCAGCTTTACGTGCATTAGTCCTACTCAGTGCCACGTACACGTCGTAGGGGGTGAGTGTGAGGGGCTGGTGATCAGCAGGGAGCACAGCCTTGATGGCTGTCTCTAGATTGTTCCTGTCGAAGCGGCCATAGAAGTGATTAAGCTCCTCAAGGAAGGAGGCGTCGCTGGATGCGGGAGTGGTGTTGGAGGGTCTATAGTCCGTGATGGCCTGGATGCCTTGCCACATGCGTCGGGGGTCGGAGTTGTTGTTGAAGTGCTCCTCAATCCTGAGCTTATGGCAGTGCTTGGCCTTCTTGATGCCGAGTCTATCGACTCTACAAGCCGAGTCTATCCAGTCTTTCTTCATATGAAAGTCCTGTCATCCCAGGAATCAGTCTGGTGAACCTTCTCTGTACTCCATGGCTAGAATGTCTTTCCTCAGATTAGGAGACCAAAACTGTACGCAAAACTCCAGGTGTGGCCTCACCAAGACCCTGTACAACTGCAGTACTCACGACTTCAACCGCTAGCCCTCTCATTGACCGCCAGACCGACCTCCTCGATGACCGTTGGCCCGTCCTCGGCCGCCGGCACCCTCCTTGATCGTGAGGACCCTCCCTCGGTCCATTCCTGACAGCTCTGCTGCTCGACTCGCGGACCCCTGGGGGTCCCCTCTCTTCCTCTTTGCTTGTGTACTTGCTTAAAATCTCTTCTGTTTTTATGTTTGTTTTCAGATAGAACGTTCGTGGAATTCTCTGCCACAGAAGGCAGTGAAGGCCAATTCACTGGATGTTTTCAAGAGAGAGTTAGATATAGCTCTTCGGGCTAACGGAATCAAGGGATATAGGGAGAAAACAGGAATGGGGTATTGATTTTGGATGATCAGCCATGATCATATTGAAAGGCGGTGCTGACTCGAAGGGCTGAATGGCCTACACCTATTTTCTATGTTTCTTTTTCTTAAATGTTTCTCTCCAAACATTATCCGAGTATTTCCAGCGTTTATTTCTGATGCTTCACCATCCATGATATTTGCCTTTGGATTTAAGCTGCAATGCAATGTCAGGAATGCCCATCTTACAGATCTGCTCATCTGCCAACACTTCTAATGCCACCCCTTCCTCTCTCTCGCAAGATCACTCTGCAGATTCCCCAATCTCCACGTTCCACTCCATTGGACTCCATTCAGGGAATCATCTTCTGTTGTCTCCGGTATCTGCATGTGATGTAATGCCTTCTTTACCACTCAGTCATGTTGCAACTAACAGGGTGCTATGGACATGGACCCCAAGATCCCTCTGTACATCAATGCTGTTAATAAGGGTCCTGTCATTAACTCTATGCTTTCCCCTTACATTTAAACCACCCAATGTGCAACATCTCAGACTAGCCTGGATTAAACTCCATCTGCCATTTCTCTACCCATATCTATAGAGTCAAGAGAGTTTATTGTCATGTGTCCCAGATAGGACAATGAAATTCTTGCTTGCTGCTGCACAACAGAGTATTGTAAGCAAAAATACAGAACCGTTCAGTTCAATATACACATATATAAGCAGATAAAGTGCAATATTTATTGTCATTCAAACTTTTGGTTTGAACAAAATTGCGTACCTTGCAGTTATGACAGGGAATAAAATAACTGAACACACACTTAACACAGTTTAACATCCACCACAGTGAGTCTACCAGGCACCTCCTCACTGTGATGGAAGGCAAATGTCTTAACGTCCTTGTCTATACCCTCCTTGTTCTCCCTCTGCATTGAGGCGATCCAGGCTTCCGATGTTGAGCCCCCTGCCGGGTAATGGTAAGTCCCGCGGCCGAATCCGAGCTCCGCGAACGGGCCAGTTCCAACTCCGCGACCCGGGGCGGACGAAGCTGCCACCCTCCAGTCCAGCGGAGAAAGTTGTTGTTGCAGGAGCTCCGGAGCATCGGTCACCAACCTGGGACCTGCGTGCTCCCGATGTTGTCGTCCACTGGGCCCGCGGCCGGTGACTCCGAGGCTCCGAAGTCGGGTCGGACGTCGGGACGCCGCCGCTGCAGCGCCACCACAGCCCCGAAGTCGTCCAGCTTTGCGATGGTGAGTCCTGGCTCAGCCCCCGGAGCCTCGAGGTCGGCCCCAGTTGGAGGCCTCCAGCGCAGACGGAGACGGAGACGGGGATACGACAAAGAAAAGGTCGCATCCCCCCGAAGGAAGAGACTAAAACAAGTTTCCCCGCCCCCCACACATACACAACTAAAAATAAACAAAAACATACGTCCAACAGGACAAAAAAAGAAAAAGAAAACACAGACTGACTGCAGGCGAGACGCAGCTGCTTGGGCAGCGCCGCCACTTCCGGATTTTGCGCCTCATCTACATTATTTGATTCAAAGAACAAAATACCCATCCTTTATCCCCAAGTGGAGCTATCCTCCCTAGTTACTCTTTTGTTTTTAATGCACATATAAACTGCTCTGGTTTAATTATGGGTTAATAATAGCAAAAAAACATACTCACATTTTTGAAAAATACACCCATACCAACGCTTAAAATGTGGATTATAAATATGTTGGACACAGCACATCTTGAAGAAATGCGATTCCTCCTAATAGATAAACCAGACCAATTCTTAACGAGTTGCTCTCCATTTATTGACTTCTTGGAAGCATATGGTGCAGCAGAATCGTAGAAACCAACTGTTTCAGGTCTGGGTGAAAAATGGTCAAGAATATAAATATTCATCTTCTATCTATTTTCTACTCTTTCTCTTTTATCTTTTATCTTTTTTACTTTTCTCCCTCACTCTCTTTCTCTTCGTTTTTTTTGTCTTTCTTTACACACTCGACACGTTTTTCTACTCTCTATTATCTAGTCTCTTTTTCTCTCTCTCATTTCTTTAAAAAAAAACGAAGTTGTACATAGAATGTAACATGCCAACATATATTTGGCACATGAAAAAAGGTACCACTGTATTGCACTTCTAATAAATAAACAAAAAAAAATTATAATAAACTGGTCTGGGATTCTCTTTAATCCTATTTAAGATTCTTGATTAGTACGGGTGTCAGAGGTTACGGGGAGAAGGCAGGAGAATGGGTTTAGGAGGGAGAGATAGATCAGCCGCGATTGAATGGTGGAGTTGACTTTATGGGCCGAATGGCCTAATTCTACTCCTATTCCTTATTGACCTACTTGCCAATATTTCATGGACCCTTTCAGCCAAATCCCTGCTCAAGTTCTTTCCAGCTCTCCTTATATTTCAATAGACAATAAGTGCAGGAGTAGGCCATTCGGCCCTTCGAGCCAGCACCACCATTCAATGTGATCATGGCTGATCATCCCCAATCAGTACCCCGTTCCTGCCTTCTCCCCATATCCCCTGACTCCGCTATCTTTAAGAGCCCTATCTAGTTCTCTCTTGAAAGCATCCAGAGAACCGGCCTCCACCGCCCTCTGAGGCAGAGAATTCCATACTCACAACTCTCTGTGAGAAAAAGTGTTCCCTCGTCTCCATTCTAAATGGCTTACTCCTTATTCTTAATCTGTCAGCCAGCTATTCTCCATGGTACCATAATGGTGTGTCGTATGTGTCCCATCAGACACCGACCTCGCCTCGGATGTCTCTGGGTAAGCAAAGCTCATCTCAGTACCCCGTTCCTGCCTTCTTCTCCCCATATCCCCTGACTCCGCTATCTTTAAGAGCCTTTTCCTCAAAGGCCCTGTCTGATTTCATTGTTCAGTTCTTTTACCACCTCCATTAAAAAACAATCATCTCGGGCTTGAATCACTCGTTTCAATTGTTCATAAGTCATAGGAGCAGAATTAGACCATCCGGCTCATCGAGTCTACTCCACCATTCACTCATGGCTGATCTATCTTTCCCTCTCAACCCCATTCTCCTGCCTTCTCTCTGAGATAGAGATTTACTTGTAGTTCGTTTGTATTAGGTGCCTGTTCACTGTTCTTTTAGGGCGACTGAACCCAGAGTAGATGACTTTGTAAAATCCCACTTGCATCCCTCATCCCAATTCAATCCACCTCCAGTTGAAATTCCATTTGGAATATTTTGGAGGACCAGGAAACCAAAACTAAAAGCGTATTCCCGGGATGGAAGGACTGTCATATGCTGAGAGAATGGAGCAGCTGGGCTTGTACACTCTGGAGTTTAGAAGGATGAGAGGGTATCTCGTTGAAACATATAAGATTGTTAAGGGTTTGGACACGCTAGAGGCAGGAAACATGTTCCCGATGTTGGGGGAGTCCAGAACCAGGGGCCACAGTTTAAGAATAAGGAGTAAGCCATTTAGAACAGAGATGAGGAAACACTTTTTCTCACAGTGAGTGGTGAGTCTGTGGAATTCTCTGCCTCAGTGGAGGCGGGTTCTCCGGATGCTTTCAAGAGAGAGCTAGATAGGGCTCTTAAAAACAGCGGAGTCGTGGGATTTGAGGAGAAGGACGGAACGGGGTACAGATTGGGGATGATCAGCTATGATCACATTGAATGGTGGTGCTGGCTCGAAGGGCCGAATATCCTACTCCTGCATCTATTGTCTATTGGGATTGTAGATATTCCAGGTTTTTGTCGCTGTAATTCTTTGCCCCGGTTCTATTCTGAGCCTGGATTGTGCCCGTAAAACAATGCCAATGCAAGTTTCCACAAAGTCAGGACGGCACGGTGGTAGAGCTGCCGCCTCACAGCGCCAGGGACCCGGGTTCGATCCTGACCTCGGGCGCTGTGTCTGTGTGGAGTTTGCACGTTCTCCCCGTGACCTGCGCGGGTTTTCTCCGGGTGCTCCTGTTTCCTCCCACACTCCATAAGGCCGACAGGTTAATTGACTTAGGTAAAATTGTCAATTGTCCCTAGTGTGTGTAGGGTAGTGTTACGAACATTCTGCTAGTTTGAAGGGAGGGGGAAACTCGGGAGAATTCGTGAAAACCTCGGGAAAGTGGGACAGGCCCTTAAGTGTTCAGGGCAGGGATCGCTGGTCGGCGTGGACCGAAGAGCCTGTTTCTGCGCTGTATCTAAAATCAAATCATTTCTTTGTACCTACTTTCCAGACGTCCCTCCTTGGTCTAAACTTGTTTTTATTTGGGTCCTCCCATTCTCTCCACCAACAAAGTCCCTCGGCTGCCGAGGACGTTTCAGACGTTTGAGAGACCAGATAGACAGGATCAAAGATTTTACTCCGCTCTAAGATCTTCGGACAGGATGTTCTCCGCTCCTTGCTGGATCTTTCAGGCTCTGAACTGCTCCCTTCCCCTCCCGAGAGTGGGTGGCCCGCTGCGAGGAGAAGTTGGTGTTGGTGTAGGTGTAGGTGTAGGCAGGAACTGCAGAGGCTGGGTTAAACCGAAGGTAGATATTACTAAAAGCTAGAGTAACTCAGCGGGACAGGCAGAGAAGGAATGGGTCCACTCAATCTGAAGAAGGGGTTCGGCCCGAAACGTTGCCTATTTCCCTCGCTCCATAGATGCTGCTGCACCCGCTGAGTTTCTCCAGCTTTTTTGTGTACCTTGGATTTTCCAGCATCTGCAGTTCCTTCTTGAACACCCATTCCTTCTCTCCAGAGATGCTGCCTGTCTCGCTGACTGAGTTACTCCAGCTTTTAGCATTGTCTATAGGATCTTTGGTGCGTGTCTATGTTCGGGTGAGGTTCAACGTGTGTAATTCTTTCTGTTGACACCAGAGGTGATGATGTACAAGAGTTGGACTTGGTTTGCATGACGCCCCTGGACGTCACTATCGGCTAGAGGTTGCACCAGGGGCAGCCCGGGGACGTGAACATTGCACAAAGTGGCAGGATGGTGTTGAGACCCATCAGGACCAGGCGGCAGTTCGCCACCCTGCTGGAGGAAGAAGAGGAGTCCCTGGTGGTGGTCTTCTTCGGGGCCAAATGGTGTAACAACTGCGCTAGCATCAAACCCTACTTCAAGATGAAATCCGACCAGAACCGCGACGTCATCTTCGCCGAGGTGGACGTGGATGATTCGGAGGATTTGGCCAGGGCTGTGGGCATCACCTGCATGCCCACCTTCCACTTATATAGATGCCAGGAGAAGGCTGGAGAGTTCTCTGGGACCAAGAGGGAGAAGTTGGACCGCCTGATAGCGCAGTTGAAATAACACCGCCGCGTTTTAATCTTCAAAAACGATTAAATGTACTTGTCTTTCCAATTTCCTATTTCCCTAGGAAGGTATTCGGCTCATCGAGTCTATGCCAAGCATCCCCACTCCTTTATAATTTCCTCTATAACTAAAGATAGACACTAAACGCTAGAGTAAAGGGCCTGTCCCGCTTTCACGAGTTATTCACGAATTCTCCCGAGTTTTCCCCTTGATTCAAACTCGCAGAATGTTCGTAACGAGTCTGTAGGAGTTTGTAGATATATCGTAGCGCCCGTTATGCCAGTCGTAGGTACTCGTGGCATCAGTTAATAGCCCTGTCCCACGATGCAAGTTCATTCAAGAGCTCTCCAGAGTTTAAAAAAAATCAAACTCGTGGTAAGCACGGAGGATGTACGTAGCGGGTACGTCGGAGCTCGGGGACGTCTCTTAGCGGCTCGTAACGCTAACGGCAGGTACTCGGGAAGACTCGCTAATGGCAGGTAAGCTCAGAAAGACTCGTGAAGATTTTTCAACATGTTGAAAAATGTCCATGAGAGCCCCGAGTACCGACGAGCGGCCATTACCGTAAATCTCCGAGTTCGAATCAGGGCAAACTCGGGAGAACTCTGTGAATGAAATCGTACAGTGGGACAGGGGTTAAGTTGGGACGGTTTTTCAAGCCCACAAGTAAAAAAATGGTCGGGTTGAAAGTAATTGCAACTTTTTACTCGTAAGGAGGGCATCGAAATAGTCGTGGGAATTCGTAGACGTACTCGTAGGAGTTTGTGAACATAGTCGTGGAAGGTCGTAGGAGTTCGTAGATTACCACAATCTTGATTTTTTTTTTTAGGTCCTTTAAACTCGGCAGAGGTTTTGAATTAAGTCGTGAAAGTGGGACATGCCCTTAACTCAGCGGGACGGGCAGCATCTCTGGAGAGAAGGAAT
Organism: Amblyraja radiata; assembly: GCF_010909765.2. Lineage (NCBI taxonomy): Eukaryota > Metazoa > Chordata > Chondrichthyes > Rajiformes > Rajidae > Amblyraja > Amblyraja radiata. The sequence continues at coordinate 8,103,204 of NC_045996.1, read as the reverse complement.
GGGCGACATTTCGGGTCGGGACTCGAGACCCATCTTCAGTCGCCCGTGATTCTACATAAGGATATCTGGGGCACCAGGGCCAATTAAACTAACACATCCAGATGTGAGGGAGGATTCAGGGTCACAATCAGAATGGGCGAACTCCACACGAGGTAGGTATCCGAGGTAAGGATTGAACCTGGGTCACTGCAGTTGTGAGGTGGCAACTCTCCTGGGCAGCCCCTTGCACATAGACTCGCATTTCACAGACTTGTACCCAGGGAAGTCTATGCAGTTTCTTTGAAAGCCATTCATTAATTATAAGTTGTAGAAACAAAGAACTGCAGATTTCCTTCGCTCCATAGATGCTGCTGCACCCGCTGAGTTTCTCCAGCATTTTTGTGTACCTTCGATCTTCCAGCATCTGCAGTTCCTTCTTGAACAAAGAACTGCAGATGCTGGTTTATACCAAAGATAGACACAAAGAGCTGGAGTAATTCAGCGGGTCAGGCAGCATCTCTGGAGGAAAGGAATAGGTGACATTTTGGGTCGAGACCGTTTGTCAGAATTCATGAACTATTTGCAAGTTCTTGCTCCTTCCCACTAAAGTCTTTTTTGTTTAACCACTCTAAGCTAATATCTAGATTCCATTCTGAAAGCTACTACAGGCAGTGGATGTCGGTCGTTAACTTACAACATTCTCTGGCAAGAACCAAAACGCTGAGAAACCTCCTCAGCGGGCCGGACAGTATCGGTGGGGGGAATGGGACAAGCAACGTTTCGGGTTGGGACCCTTCTTCTGTATGATTGAGGAGAGGCGAGACAACTGGGGGGGGGGGGGGGGGGGGGTGGGGGGGGGGGGGGGGGGGGGGGGGGGGGGTGGGGGGATAGGTTGGGGCAAGAGGTAGATAGCAAGTGACAGGTGGATCCAGGTGAGGAAAATAAAATAATTAAAATGGTGGAATCTGAAAAGGAAGGAAAGTGGGGAATGAAATGTAGACAATAGACAATAGGTGCAGGAGTAGGCCATTCGGCCCTTCGAGCCAGCACCACCATTCATTGTGATCATGGCTGATCATCCCCAATCAGTACCCCGTTCCTGCCTTCTCCCCATATCACCTGACTTCACTTTCTTTAAGAGCCCTATCTAGCTCTCTAGTGAAAGTATCCAGAGAACCGGCCTCAGACTAACACAGACTAACAGCTCTCCGTGAGAAAGAAGTGTTTCCTCATCTCCGTCAGTCCATCAGTCTTTTCAGTTGAGTTGAGTTGAGTTTATTGTCATGTGTACCGGGGTACAGTGAAAAGCTTTTGTTCAACTGAACCATAGGGAGGGATAGTGGTACAAGGGAATGTGTGTGTGGGGAGGAGGCAGAGAGAAGAACAAATGAAGACCTGGGTAGGAAGATGAGCAGATGGGGAGGTAGATGAAGGGAGCTAGAGTCAGGAAACATGTTACTGATGTTGGGGGAGTCCAGAACCAGGGGCCACAGTTTGAGAATAATGGGGAAGGCCATTTATAAAGTAGGGGAATAACTTTTTCACCCAGAGAGTTGTGAGTCTGTTGAATTCTTTGCCTCAGAAGGTGATGGATGCCAATTCTCTTGATGCTTTCAAGAGAGTTTGATAGAGTTCTTAAAGACAGCGGAGTCGGGGCATATGGGGAGAAGGTAAGAACAGGGAACTGATTTTGGATGATCACATTGATTGCGGTGCTGGCTCGAAGGGCCGAATGGCCTACTCCTGCACCTATTGTCTATTGAAAGGAATGGGGTGACGGGGCAGGAGGAATGGAAATTAAGTTGAGTGCAGGTGAGGAGCTAGATAGATGAGAAGGTGAGAGGTGGGGGGGTTACCTGAGGTTGGATATGTTGCAATGTTGATGCCATTGTGGAGGAGCCAAAGCCCAAGCAAAATATGAGACGCTGTTCTTTCAGCTTGTGCGAGGCCCCATTCTGATACATTTTGGAAGTCGAGGACAGGTTCGACGATTCACTGCAAAATGTTTTGGAAGAATTGTATGATTTTAGAATACCTGTTTCCTATTTTTGAATACAAAAACACAGTTTTTGTGCAGCGTAGAGTTGCTGCCTCACAGCGCCAGAGACCCAGGCTCGATCCTGACAATGAGTGCTGTCTGTGCGGCTTTTGTACGTTCTCCCCTTGACCGCGTGGGTTTCCTCCATGCGCTCTGTGACCTCCCACATTTCAAAGACGTGCAGGTTTGTAATTTCTCAGCATATTGTAATTGGCATCTTTAAATTGCCCCTGGTGAGAGACATGCACAATAGACAATAGACAATAGGTGCAGGAGGAGGCCATTCGGCCCTTCGAGCCAGCACCGCCATTCAATGTGATCATGGCTGATCATCCCCAATTAGTACCCCGTTACTGCCTTCTCCCCATATCCCCTGACTGCTATTTTTAAGAGCCTTATCATTGAGGGTAAATGGGGATACTGTGGATAGGGTGAGCTGTTTTAAATACCTGGGAGTCCACATCTCTGAGGATATGACATGGACATCACACGCCGCAGCACTCGTGAGTAAGGCAAGGCAGCGCCTTTACCACCTCAGGCAATTGAGGAAATTCAGAGTGTCTCCGAGGATCCTCCAGTGCTTCTACTCAGCGGCTGTGGAAGCATCTTGTCCGGAAAATATTACCATCTGGTTGGGGATTGCTCTGCCCAGGACAAGAAGGCTCTGCAGAGAGTAGTGCATTCGGCCAAACGCACTATGGGAACTTCACTCGCCCCCCTGCAGGAACTATACATCAGGAGGTGCAACTCCAGAGCCAATAAAATCATGGGAGTTCCCTTCCACCCCTGCAACGGACTGTTCCAGCTGCTACGATCAGGCAAACGCCTCCGTTGCCATGCTGTGAGAACGGAGAGGTTGAGAAGGAGTTTCTTCCAAGAGGCCATTAGGACTGTAAACTCCTATCTCACCAGGGACTAACTTTACTGAACCACTCTACTGCTTTTTTGTGGGTTTTTAATTGCCGTTATTTCCCTTTTTCCTTTTTCCTTCCGCCCACAATATTCTGTTCCATTCTGTTTGTAGTTTGTTTGGTTGTTTGTTTGTTTGTCTTTTTGCACAAAGTCCGCGAGCATTGCCACTTTTCATTTCACTGCGCATCTCGTATGTGTATGTGACGAATAAACTTGACTTGACTTGACTTGACTTAGCTCTCTCTTGAAAGCACCCAGAGAACCGCCCTCTGAGGCAGAGAATTCCACGGACACAAGTAGGATAACATGGAACTATTATACAGGTGATGGTCGGCTAAAGGGCCTGTTTCTATGCTGTATTTCCATGTCTGAACTAAACTAAAATACCCTTTCATGACTTAACTGTTCACGCTATTCCAAACAAGAGTCTTCTTAAAGACTCGTCTATCACCAAAACCAGTTTCCTTCCCACTTTCAGTCATCCTGGCATCATCAAACCTATTATAGAGTGAGTGTGTAAGAAAGAACTGCTGATGCTGGAAAAATCGATGGTCGACAAAAATGCTGGAGTAACTCAGCGGGTGAGGCAGCATTTATGCTGCCTCACCCGTTGAGTTACTCCAGCATTTTTGTCTATTATAGAGTGAGGGCCTCTTCTGCTTATGCTCCACCTAATTATGCTCCACCTAAGTGCATTGACAGTATATCTCAAAACCACTTGTTTCTATGTTTAAGAAGGAACTGCAGATGCTGGAAAATCAAAGGTAGACAAAAATGCTGGAGAAACTCAGCAGGTGAGGCAGCATCTATGGAGCGAAGGAAATAGGCAACGTTTTGGGTCGAGACCCATCTTCAGACTCAACCTTCATGGATACAGCAATGTCATGTAAATGAAAGTAGTCTGAAGAAAGGTTTCGACCCGAAACGTCACCAACTTCCTTCGCTCCATAGATGCTGCCTCACCCGCTGAGTTTCTCCAGCATTTTTGTCTGCCTTCATTCTCCAATCCTTTACAGTATTTAATCAATCCTAGTCTTGAAGGTTTTAAAGAACTTCGCCTCAACTGAGGGTTACAGATTTCCATTTTTGTACTTTTTCATTGTCCACGCTCGAAGTCTGCCTCGTTCTGATACCCTCCATCAGAAATAGTTTCAAAGATTGCTTACTGACAATAGCCCCAAATCTCATTTTAAGCTATGGTATAAAGTATTAATTCAAAAACTAATTTCGACTTCTTTAGGAATATGCAGTGCCCTCCATAATGTTTGGGACAAAGACCCATCATTTATTTATTTGCCTCTGTACTCCACAATTTGAGATTTGTAATAGAAATAAATTACATGCGGTTAAAGTGTACATTGTCAGATTTTAATAAAGGCCATTTTTATACATTTTGGTTTCACCATGTAGAAATTACAGCTGTGTTTATACATAGACCATAATGTTTGGGACACAGCAATGTCATGTAAATGAAAGTAGTCATGTTTAGTATTTTATTGCATATCCTTTGCATGCAATGACTGCTTGAAGTCTGCGATTCATGGACATCACCAGTTGCTGGGTGTCTTCTCTGGTGATGCTCTGCCAGGCCTGTATTGCAGCCACCTTTAGCTTATGCTTGTTTTGGGGGCTAGTCCCCTTCAGTTTTCTCTTCAGCAAATAAAAAAACATGCTCAATTGGGTTCAGATCAGGTGATTGACTTGGCCACTCAAGAATTTATCATTTTGTAGCTTTGAAAAACTCCTTTGTTGCTTTAGCAGTATGTTTGTGATCATTGAACCACCAGCCAATGAGTTTTGAGGCATTTGTTTGAACTTGAGCAGATAGGATGTGTCTATACACTTCAGAATTCATTATGCTACTACCATCAGCAGTTGTATCATCAATGAAGATAAGTGAGCCAGTACCTTCAGCAGCCATACATGCCCAGGCCATACCACCTCCACCACCGTGTTTCACAGATGTTATGCTTTGGATCTTGGGCAGTTCCTTCTCTCCTCCATACATTGCTCTTGCCATCACTCTGATATAAGTTAATCTTCGTCTCATCTGTCAACAAGACCTTTTTCCAGGTCATCCTATTTTTGCAGCTAACCAGTGGTTTGCATCTTGCAGTGTGGCCTCTGTATTTCTGTTCATGAAGTCCACACCTGACTCCTGAAGAGTGGTTTCGATCTGTTGGACAAGTGTTTGGTGATTTTCTTTATTATAGAAATAATTCTTCTGTCATCAGCTGTGGAGGTCTTCCTTGGCCTGCCAGTCCTTTTGCAATTCACAAGCTCACCAGTGCTCTCTTTCTTCTCAATGATGTTCCAAACAGTTGATTTTGGTAAGCCTATAGTTTGGCTGATGTCGCTAACAGATTTATTCTTGTTTCTCTGTCTCATAATGGCTTCTTTAACTTTCATTGGCACAACTTTAGTCCTCATGTTGATAAACTGCAATAAAAGTTTCCAAAGGTGATGGAAAGACTGGAGGAAAGACTAGGTGCTGAGAGCTCTCTTATACCTGCATTAAGGAGGCATTTAAACACACCTGAGCAATTACAATATCATGAGAGACGCCTTCCACCCCTGCAACGGACTGTTCCAGCTGCTACGGTCAGGCAAACGCCTCCGTTGCCATACGGTGAGAACGGAGAGGTTGAGAAGGAGTTTCTTCCCAGAGGCCATTCGGACTGTAAACGCCTATCTCACCAGGGACTAACTCTACTGAACGTTTTTCCTTCCATTATTTATTATGTAAAAGAATATGTGTGTTATGATTGTGTTTATAGTTTGTTTGGTTGTGTGTCTTTTGCACAAACGTCCGCGAGCATTGCCACTTTCATTTCACTGCACATCTCGTATGTGTATGTGACAAATAAACTTGACTTGACTTGACTTGACAAACGCCTGTGAAGCCATGTGTCCCAAACATTATGGTGCCCTGAAATGGGGGGGTGGTATGTTTAAACACAGCTGTAATTTCTACATGGTGAAACCAAAATGTATAAAAATGGCCTTTATTGAAATGCCCGTTGGAAACCAGCACCACTGCGTCACAAATGTTTTGAACGATTTAATAATAATAATAATAATAATAATAATAATAATAATAATAATAATAATAATAATAATTTATTAAAATCTATCAATGTGAACTTTAACCACATGTGATTTTTTTTCTATTACAAATCTCAAATTGTGGAATACAGAGGCAAATAAATAAATGATGGGTCTTTGTCCCAAACATTATGGAGGGCACTGTAAGCCTGAAAAACAGCAAAGAAATTCAGACCTGTAAAACTGGTTCGCCTGCTCCGATCGCGGGAGAATAAAGAGGAAAGAAGTTGGACTTTATTGCCTTCCATCACAGTGAGGAACGTGAGGAATACGCTGTGGTGGATGTTTATTTAACTTTTATGTAGTTCAAAGGTTTCAAATGTCTTTTATTGTCACGTGTACCAATTAAGGTACAGTGATATGCAAATTACCATACAGCCATACAGAAAAAAGCAACAAGACACACATCTACATGAAAGTTAACATAAACATCCACCACAGTGGATTCCCCACATTCCTCACTGTGAAGGAAGGCAATAAAGTCTAATCTTCTTCTCTCATGTTTCTCCCGCGGTCGGGACAGTCGAACCATGCGTTGGGGCAGTCAAACCATGCGTTGGGGCAGTCGAACCATGCGTTGGGGCAGTCGAAGATCCTGCGGCTTGGAGTTCCCGAAGTCGGTCTCTGACCAGAGACCGCGAGCTCCACGATGTTAAAGTCCTGGGGCACCTGCGGTGAATCTCAGGTCGATCCCTGGCAAGGGGATCGTGGGCTCCGGGATGTCAAAAAGGTTTCCCCCACCCCCACATAAAACAAGCTAAAAAACACTAAAAACAGACATTTAACACCATACTAAAACAAAAAACAACGAAGAAGAAAAGGACAGACAGACTGTTGGCGGGGCAGCCATTGCTGGCGCCACCTGGTTGTGTAACTTGTTGCTTTTTTAAATATTATGGCTTTATGGTAATTCGAATTTCACTGTACCTTAATTGGTACATGTGACAATAAAATGACCTTGAAACCTTAACTTGTAGTAAGGAGAATGAATAGTGCATTTCAAAAACTAGGTTGATCAAAAATAATGACATTTGTGGACATTCAAAACCAACACCACCACTTCCTTAAAAGGCTTAGGAAGTTCAGCATGTCCCCAACAACTCTCACCAACTTCTACAGATGCACCACAGCCTGCTTTGGGAGTCAGCTCCATCCAAAACATGCACCAAGCCTCAGAGAGTTGCGGAAGTAACCCAGACCTCCACACAGACCAGCCTCCCTTCCATGGACTCCATCTACGCTACATGCTCACTGGGTAAGGCCAACAGCGTGATCAAGGACCAGTCTCACCTCGGTCACTCCATCTTCTCCCCTCTCCCATCAGGTGGCAGATACAGACGTTTGAAAACACATACCTCCAGATTCAGGAACAGTTTCTTCCCATCAGGCAACTGAACGGTCCTCTCATCAGCTAGAGTGCGTTCCTGACTTCCCATCTATATCAGTCTGAAGAAGGGCTCGACCCGTAAGGTCACCAATTCCTTCTCTCCAGAGACGCTGCCTGTCCCGCTGAGTTACTCCAGCATTTTGTGTCTATCCTCCCATCTACCTCTTTGGAAACATTTAAGCTTCCTTGAAATGGACTTTATCGTACTTCAGTGTTATATCTTGGCACTAAATGTTGTATCCTTTGACTGTGCACTGTGTACAGCTGGATTGTGTACATGTACAGTCTTTTCTTTGCCTGGACAGTACACATACAAAATGGTTTTCACTGTATCTTGGTACACGATACAATAATAAACTAAACTAAATATCCAGGCCAGACTAAATATCTTCGCCTTCGCTCAGTTCGCAATAACCAACCTGATCTCCCGGTGGCTCAGCACTTCAACTCCCCCTCCCATTCCGAATCCGACCTTTCTGTCCTGGGCCTCCTCCGTGGCCAGAGTGAGGCCCACAGTAAATTGGAGGAGCATCACCTCATATTTCGCTTGCGCAGTTTACACCCCAGCGGTATGAACATTGACTTCTCCAATTTCAGGTAGTCCCTGCTTTCTCCCTCTTCCCCTTCCCCTTCCCAGCTCTCCCACAGCCCACTGTCTCTGCCTCTTCCTTTCTTCTTCCCGCCCCCACCACCCCCACATCAGTCTGAAGAAGGGTCTCGACCCAAAACGTCACCGTTTCCTTCGCTCCATAGATGCTGCCTCACCCGCTGAGTTTCTCCAGCATTTTTATCCACCTTAAATTTTTCCAGCATCTGCAGTTCCTTCTTAAATATCCAGAGTAGCTCGATTCATTGTGAACATTGCTACCTAGAATCAGAATCTACTCAAGATACGATTGCTCAGTTTGACCCGCGGACTTCGTTTCTTGAGGTTAGTAAAGTCAGGGGTACATTCACCAAGCCAAGATTCTCCCAGCGGATGTAGTCAGTGGCTAAACACTAAACGCTCAAAGGTAAGATGAAAGATAACTGCTGTTCTTGGAACGTTTTGGTGTGCATTGAAACTTCACGTGTGTGGCCACTGAAGAAGGAAAGACAACAGCGACTAAGTGGGAGGGATGAGGTTGACTGGAACAACAAGAGCTTTGCCGCACATATATATGCCACACTTGGTCAACCACAACTTGCAGCTAGATCCTTTAATATCGTAAAGGATTCAATAAATGATCCACAAATAAATCAAGCAAAACTTCACCCATTCCTTCTCTCTAGAGATGCTGCCTGTACCGCTGAGTTACTCCAGCTCAGATGGGTGATGGGTGTATGGAACAAGCTGCCAGAGGAGGTAGTAGAGGCAGAGACTATCCCAGCGTTTAAGAAACAATTAGACAGGTATATGGGTAGAACAGGTTTGGAGGGATATGGACACCGCAGACCGGTGGGACTAGTGTAGCTGGGACATGTTGGATGGTGTGGGCAAGTTGGGCAGAAGGCCCTGTTTCCGCACTGTATCGCTCCATAACAAACTGTATGGATACCGTTCTGCATTGCATCCCAATTGCTCTTCCAAATAGACACAAAATGCTGGAGTAACTCAGGGAGACAGGCGAGACTCATCTCTATCCAGAGATGCTGCCTGTCCCGCTGAGTTACTCCAGCATTTTGTGTCTATCTTCGGTGTAAACCAGCATCACGTACAGTTCCTTCCTACACAAATTACTTGTCCAAAATGCACTGTAATTCACAATGTAATACGCGAGTTTAGAAACAGGCCCTTCAGCCCACCGGGTCCGCGCCGACCAGCGATCCCCGCACATTAAACGCCATCCTACACCCACTAGGGACATTTTGTTTTACATGTACCAAGCTAATTAACCTACAAACCTGCACGTCTTTGGAGTATGGGAGGAAAACCGAAGATTTCGGAGAAAACCCACGCAGATCATGGGGAGAGCGTACAAACTCCGTAAAGACAGCAGCCGTAGTCGGGATCGAACCCGGGTCTCCGGCGCTATCAGGCAGCAACTCCACCGTGATCGAGTTATAATCGATGTGACATTAGATTAGATTAGATTCCTTTATTGTCATTTAGACCTTTCGGTCTAAACGAAATTATGTTGCCTGCAGTCATACACAAAACCAATAAAAACAAAACATACAATAAACACAAATTAAACATCCACCACATTGAGTTCACCAAGCACATCCTCACTGTGATGGAGGCAAAGTCTTAGTCTCCGTCTCTTCCCTCCTTTGAGTTACCTTTGTCTTTCGCAGCCTGGGCTCGCCGCTGACCTCTCACCCGCCGTCTCCGGCCGCCATCTTAACGCTCGCTGGTCTCCACGACGAAGCCATGTCACAGTGGGGGGGGGGGGGGGGGGACGGAGCAGCCGCACGTGCGTAGGCCCGGGCCCGGCCGGTTCCCGCTCGTCTGTCCCGCGCCTGGGATGAGGCAGGAAACCTCAGGGTCTGGCGACACAACACCAGCGCACACTCGCCCCAGTGTCACCCCCCCTCCTTGCCCCAAGAGGCTGACTGACCGACCGCACCAATGATTCACCTTCAACCAGTCCAACTCGGTCAACCAGTCCAACTCGGCAGGTCACGGCTCCCTCATCTTTTTCACTGGCACCTCCAACAGGATCCCACCACTGGCCACATCTACCCATCTCCACCCCTCTCTGCTTTCCGCAGAGACCCCCTCCCTCCATAACTCCCAGTCCAACTCGTCCCTTCCCACCCAAACCACCCCCTCCCCGGGTACTTGCCCCTGCAACCTGCGGCAGGAGATGCAACACCTGTCCCTTTACCTCCCCCTCCCTCGACTCCATCCAAGGATCTAAACAGTCTTTCCAGGTGAAGCAGAGGTTCACCACCACCTCCTCCAACCTCATCCACTGTTCCAGGTGTGGACTCCTGTATATCGGCGAGACCAAGTGCAGGTTCGGCGATCGTTTCGCTGAACGCCTCCACTCAGTCCGCCTAAATCTCCCGGTGTCCCAGCACTTCAACTCCCCCTCCCATTCCCACACTGACCTTTCTGTCCTGGGCCTCCTCCACTGTCAGAGTGAGGCCCAGCGCAAATTGGAGGAATAGCACCTCGTATTTAACTTGGATATGAGCATTGACTTCTCTAACTTCAAGTAACCCTTGCTTTCCCTCTCTCTCCATCCCCAGTTCTCCCACCAGTCTGACCGTGTCCAACTACATTCAATCTCTGTCCTGCCAACTCCCATGCCATCAGCTTGAAGAAGGGCCTCGACCCGAAACGTCGCCCATTCCCTCTCTCCAGAGATGCTGCCTGTCCCGCTGAGTTACTCCAGCATTGTGTGTCTACCTGCAGAAGTCAAGGCGCCTTTCTTTCATTAAAATCGACGCGGGGGGCGTGGGAGGAAGGTAGGAACAGGCCGCCTCACGGACAAGGTTCTAGTTTCATTCATGGTGCGGTTTTAGCAGCGGAATTGGGCCTGCGCGTGATGTCACAGGGGGGCAAGAGGGCCTGAGCGTGATGTCACAGGGGGGCGGACGGGAGGGAAGTGGGGCCTGAGCGTGATGTCACAAGGGGGCAAGAGGGCCTGAGCGTGACGTCACAGGGGGGCAAGAGGGCCTGCGCGTGACGTCACAAGGGGGCGGGCCGGAGGGAAGTGGGCCTGCGCGTGACGTCACAAGGGGGCGGACGGGAGGGAAGTGGGGCCTGAGCGTGACGTCGCGGGGAACGGGCGGGGCGGAAATGTCCATGCGCGCTGAGGTCACAAAGGGCGTGGCGGCGGAAGCGGGGCCTGCGCACGACGTCACAAGGGGGCCAGGCTGGGCCGGGGGCCAGCACCAGCGGGGCGGAAGTGATCCGGACGGAGCCGAGCACATGGCGGGGGCGGGCAGCACGCTGGGCAAGCCCAAGAAGGGGCAGGGCAAGAGTGCGGAGAAGATCGCCACACAGAAGGGGCCGGCGGGCACGGCGGGAACGGCGTCGTCGACAGTGGCGGCAGCCGCGTCCCGCTCTCCCGACGCGGGCACTTCCCGCGGCAAAGTGGGCAAAGCTCCTCCTCCACCGCCCAAGGCCGAGTCGCTGCCGGCCACCAAGAGCGACGAGGCGGCCAAGGCCCCGAAGGCGGCGGAGAAGACGGCGCCAGAGCCGGTGGCCAAGGCAGGGGAGGGGGTGCCGCTGAGGAAGATCAGCAGCAAGACTCAGCTGGACAAGTTCATCAAGGACGCGGGCGAGAAGCTGGTGGTCATCTTCTTCTCGGGCACCTGGTGTGAGACGTGTCAGAGCCTCAAGCCATACATGAGGGAGATGGCCCAGGTGAACACCAACGTCGTCTTCTTCTGCGAGGTGAACGTGGACGATTCGGAGGACACGGCAGAGGCTTGCGACATCGTGCACATCCCCACCTTCCAGTTCTACAAACAGGGGAAGAAAATAGCCGAGGTGCAGGATGACAACAAGGCATCGGTAGAGGACAAAGTCAAGGAATTGAAGTAGACGTTTCTCTTAAGTAAACACCCCCCCCCCCTTATATGTCATTAGAATTCATTCTGATTCCGAAACGTTCACTCGAGTGTTGCTTATTTTACGTGCAGCCAAACCCAACTACATTGAACGCTCCAGAACCTCCTCTTCAAAGCATCAATGGCGTGGAACCAAACCTCCCATTAAGATTCAAGGCGAGGTGTTCGCTATACCGTGAGACTGTGCCCAAATAACTTTTTTTTCAGACATTGAGAACGTGAGAATCGGCATCGATTAGACATTGCAATAAACTGTCATTGCTCATCATAATCATTGCTTCTCTCCAAACATATTGCACTGAGAAAAAGTCACGTTTTTCTCTTCCAAGACCGATTGGTAAAGAAAATGGTTTCTGCTTTCTTTGTCTCGCCATCTGTCACTGTACAGACCCCACTAGCAGGGTCAACATGAGGTATTCTCAACCCATCTTTTCTGTATATATTGTGTTAAATCTGCAAGGTACAGTAAATGGTGGCCAGGGCATATTAGAAAAGACATTCATTCTTTACAATATTTTCTGTGGGATTGGGTATTTCGCTACACATTAAATTATTTTTTTATTGGAGATAGATAATTCAGTTTGTTCCTATCTGGAATATAAATAGAAACATCTTTGTCATTTCTGATGGAAGATATTCTCATAACATATACACTAGATTGCATTATTATGTCGTGAGGCAAGAATGGGTGAATTTGTACCATCCTCTATCCTATTATTACATCAGTAATTAGTATGACAACATTCCTACTTAGACCAGTTTTAATTAAAGTTTTTAATTTAAAATGTTCAGATGCTTCACTCTCGTCTGTGTGTACCAGAACTACTCCCCCTATCTTCAACTTCACACAGCAAGTTCTCATGCAGTCATAGTTTCAATACCTTCCATTTTTCCCTTCGAGCCAGCACCGCCATTCAATGTGATCATGGCTGATCATCCACAATCAGTACCCCGTTCCTGCCTTCTCCCCATATCCCCTGACTCCGCTATATTTAATAGCCCTATCTAGCTCTCTCTTGAAAGCATCCAGAGAACCTGCCTCCACCGCCCTCTGAGGCAGAGAATTCCACGGACTCACCATTCACTGTGAGAAAAAGTGTTTCCTCGTCTCCGTTCTAAATGGCTTACTCCTTATTCTTAAACTGTGGCCCCTGGTTCTGGACTCCCCCAACATCGGGAACATGTTTCCCACCTAAACCCTTAACAATCTTATATGTTTCAATTAGATTCCCTCTCATCCTTCTAAACTCCAGAGTGTATAAGCCCAGCTGCTCCATTCTCTCAGCATATGACAGTCCCACCATCCCGGGAATTAACCTTGTAAACCTACGCTGCACTGCCATTCAGCCCATGAATTCTGCTCCACCATTCGATCATGGCTGATCTATTTTACCCTCGGAACCCAACTCTCCTGCCTTCCCCCCATAACCTTTGACGCCTTTATAAATCAAGACCTTGTCAATCTCTGCTTTAAATATACCCAATGACTTGGCCTCCACAGCCACCTGCGGCAACGAATTCCACAGATTTATCATCCTCTGGCTAAAGAAATTCTTCCTCAACTTGTCATTCGGACTCTTCCTTCATTCTGCCTGTCTTTATCCATCCTTTCACTGAATGCATAAAATCTTGACTGATTTGCTACAGCCATTTATATTAGTCTATTTTTTAATAAAGTTTAAGTTTTTAAATAATGTTTCCATCCATTGGACCTTCTCTCTATCTTTCAGTCTGAAGAATTTCGACCTAAAAATGTCACCTCTCCCCTTTCGCCAAAGATGCTGCCTGACCCACTGAGTTACTCCAGCACTTTGTGTCCGTCATCAGTATTTCCCGTCCAACTCGATTCTGATCACTTTCTCTGCCAAGAAGTAATGTTCACTACACATAGGTAAATTTTAAGAATAGAGATTCTGTTACCTGTAATTTCAACGATAATTGCATTAATAATGATGATTATTGCATTTATAATCAAGTATATATCACAGTGTGAGCATTGCTGGAAAGGCCAGTATTTAAGGGCCACTTACGCGATTTTTTCGGCGACTTGCCGACACCCGTCATAGTCGCAGCAGGTCTCCGAAAATTTCCAACTTGTTGAGAATCCAGCAGCGACCAGAAAAAGGTACGACTCTGTGGGCTGCTACTCATGACCATACAGTCGTCACCCCGCAACATGTCGCCTGTATGATTGCGAGTAGTCGCCCAAAGAGTCGTACCTTTTTCTGGTCGCCGCTGGATTTTCAACATGTTGAACATTTTCTGCCACCTGTTGCCGCGAGTATGACGTGTGCTGGCAAATTGCCGAAAAAAATCACGTTAAGTGGGACAGGCCCTTTACTGCCCGTCACCAATTGCCTTTGAGGTGGTGACAGATCCTTGAAGTGTGGCAGTTGCTTCTGAGAGTGCACCTCAGTGTTGTTGGATAGCGAGTTTGAGGATTAAGATCCAGCAATCGTCTAACGTGACAAAGTCAACGTCTTTAATAAGACTAAACATAGAAACATAGAAATTAGGTGCAGGAGTAGGCCATTCGGCCCTTTGAGCCTGCACCGCCATTCAATATGATCATGGCTGATCATCCAACTCAGTATCCCGTACCTGCCTTCTCTCCATACCCTCTGATCCCCTTAGCCACAAGGGCCACATCTAACTCCCTCTTAAATATAGCCAATGAACTGGCCTCGACTACCCTCTGTGGCAGGGAGTTCCAGAGATTCACCACTCTCTGTGTGAAAAAAGTTCTTCTCATCTCGGTTTTAAAGGATTTCCCCCTTATCCTTAAGCTGTGACCCCTTGTCCTGGACTTCCCCAACATCGGGAGCAATCTTCCTGCATCTAGCCTGTCCAACCCCTTAAGAATTTTGTAAGTTTCTATAAGATCCCCTCTCAATCTCCTAAATTCTAGAGAGTATAAACCAAGTCTATCCAGTCTTTCTTCATAAGACAGTCCTGACATCCCAGGAATCAGTCTGGTGAACCTTCTCTGCACTCCCTCTATGGCAATAATGTCCTTCCTCAGATTTGGAGACCAAAACTGTACGCAATACTCCAGGTGTGGTCTCACCAAGACCCTGTACAACTGCAGTAGAACCTCCCTGCTCCTATACTCAAATCCTTTTGCTATGAAAGCTAACATACCATTCGCTTTCTTCACTGCCTGCTGCACCTGCATGCCCACGTTCAATGACTGGTGTACCATGACACCCAGGTCTCGCTGCATCTCCCCTTTTCCTAGTCGGCCACCATTTAGATAATAGTCTGCTTTCCTGTTTTTGCCACCAAAATGGATAACCTCACATTTATCCACATTATACTGCATCTGCCAAACATTTGCCCACTCACCCAGCCTATCCAAGTCACCTTGCAGTCTCCTAGCATCCTCCTCACAGCTAACACTGCCCCCCAGCTTAGTGTCATCCGCAAACTTGGAGATATTGCCTTCAATTCCCTCATCCAGATCATTAATATATATTGTAAATAGCTGGGGTCCCAGCACTGAGCCTTGCGGTACCCCACTAGTCACTGCCTGCCATTGTGAAAAGGACCCATTTACTCCTACTCTTTGCTTCCTGTTTGCCAGCCAGTTCTCTATCCACATCAATACTGAACCCCCAATGCCGTGTGCTTTAAGTTTGTAAACTAATCTCTTATGTGGGACCTTGTCGAAAGCCTTCTGGAAGTCCAGATACACCACATCCACTGCTTCTCCCCTATCCACGCTACTAGTTACATCCTCGAAAAATTCTATAAGATTCGTCAGACATGATTTACCTTTTGTAAATCCATGCTGACTTTGTCCAATGATTTCACCACTTTCCAAATGTGCTGCTATCCCATCTTTAATAACTGACTCTAGCAGTTTCCCCACTACCGATGTTAGACTAACTGGTCTGTAATTCCCCGTTTTCTCTCTCCCATCCTTCTTAAAAAGTGGGGTTACGTTTGCTACCCGCCAATCCTCAGGAACTACTCCAGAATCTAAAGAGTTTTGAAAGATTATTACTAATGCATCCACTATTTCTGGAGCTACTTCCTTAAGTACTCTGGGATGCAGCCTATCTGGCCCTGGGGATTTATCGGCCTTTAATCCATTTAATTTACCCAACACCACTTCCCGGCTAACCTGGATTTCACTCAATTCCTCCAACTCCTTTGACCCGCGGTCCCCTGCTATTTCCGGCAGATTATTTATGTCTTCCTTAGTGAAGACGGAACCAAAGTAGTTATTCAATTGGTCCGCCATATCCTTGTTCCCCATGATCAACTCACCCGTTTCTGACTGCAAGGGACCTACATTTGTTTTAACTAATCTCTTTCTTTTCACATATCTCTTCTGATTAACCATCAGCAGTGGGTTTTACTTGCACAAGGGGAGACGTGTCCCAGTCAAAGGCTGTGTGTTTAAGTCTGTCATTGTTCATACCGCTGGGGTGTAAACTACCCAAGCGAAATATGAAGGTAGATAAAAATGCTGGAGAAACTCAGCGGACGAGGCAGCATCTACGGAGTGAATGAATAGGTGACGTTTTGGGTCGAGACCCTTCTTCAGACTGATGTGGGGGTGGGAAGAAGAAAGGAAGAGGCGGAGACAGTGGGCTGTGGGAGAGCTGGGAAGGGGAGGGGAACGAGGACGAAAGCAGGGACTGCATGAAATTGGAGAAGTCAATGTTCATACCGTTGGGGTGTAAACTACCCAAACGAAATATGAGGTGCTGCTCCTCCAATTTACGGTGGGACTCACTCTGGCAATGGAGGAGGCCCAGGACAGAGAGGTCGGATTCGGAATGGGAGGGGGAGTTGAAGTGCTGAGCCACTGGGAGATCAGGTTGGTTATTGCGAACCGAGCGGAGGTGTTGGGCGAAGCGATCGCCAAGCCTACGCTTGGTCTCTCCGATGTTGAGCAGCTGACACCTAGAGCAGCGGATGCAATAGATGAGGTATCTTAAATAAGCAAAATATGAGTGAGTTCCTCCAATTTGTGCTGGGCCTCACTCTGGCAATGTTCATACCGCTAGGTGGGGAACTGAATCCAGGGCCAAGACCTGGAGATTAATGGTTACCATCACTGAAACCAGCCTGGAATTTAAACTCCCTGCATCTGGTATCAAAGCTCATGTCCCCAGATTATACTCAGGTTGCCGCAGCATATTCCCTCCCTTCCACCCAGCCACCTGTCTGGTTTAACCACACGCTGATGGATTTAATTCAATTTAGTCCTTGCTTTCTCCCTCCTTCCCCTCCCCCTTCCCAGCTCTCCCACAAGCCTCCTGTCTCCGCCTCTTCCTTTCCTTATCCCGTTTCCCCCCCAGGACATCAGTTTGAACCAAAGATCCTATAGCGAGCAAGATAGCCCACTCGATGAAAAAGACGTAGTACGGTCATGGGCAGATTCATGGGTAATTTTCGGCCCCATTTCCGTAACCGGCTTCCGTCTCCGCACCAAAGATCCCGTAGCGGAGCAAAGATACTAGTGCGGAGACGGAAGCCGGTTACGGAAACATCCTCGTAAAAATCTTCTCCTCATTTTCAGAATTTTAATTTATTAACACAAACTGTTCCCCCGCAACATTGATTACACTGCGAGTCGGGTCGGGTCGGGTTACTGAAATGGATGGAAAAAAGGCCCACGTTCCGCTTCGTTGCGTACTACATGTCAGCCCGTTGCATTTAGCAGGAGTGATCTAGGATCTTTGGTCTGAAGAACGGTGTCGACACGAAACGTCGCCTGTTCCTTCTCTGTTCCAGAGATGCTGCCTCACCCGCTGAGTTTCTCCTGACTTTTTGTGTATAGTCAAAGGCTGTGACCACAACTCCAAATTTAATTCAGGACAGCCGGATGATGTGTGTTTGTACATTCGCAAGCTGGCGAGGACCTGGAGATTCATGGGCATGGGCACCATTGCCAGCATTTTTCCGCTGACTGGTTAGCACGCAACAAAAACTTTTCATGTACACGTGACAATGAACTAAAACTGAAACCAGGGCCTGGAGATTCATGGTCAACACACACTGATGATTTCCACACTCGGCGACAAAAACATCCAGTGAGATCGGCGGATTAGAGATTTTTTTATTGATAATTTCTGTCGAGAGGTGTGAACAGCTCCTCCCCTGCGTGCTGGTGTCTAAACGACGAGAGGATTCAGATATCGAGTGGTGCAGATCCAGCCCCAGGCCTGGGAGTGCTGGTGCAGGATTTCCAAAAGGCTCATTTGCAGTGTAGGAAAGAACTGCAGATGCTGGGTTAAATCGAAGATAGACACAAAATGCTGGAGTAACTCAGCGGGACAGGCAGCATCTCTGGAGAGAAGGAATAGGTGACATTTCGGGTCGAGACCCTTCCTAAAGGGCCTGTCCCACTTTCACGACCTAATTCACGACCTCTGCTGAGTTTGCCCTTGACTCATACTCGCAGCATGGTCGTCACGAGCTCGTAGCGGGCCGTGATGCTAGACGTAGGTACTTGTGGCATCAAGTAGGTCGGGTCGTTTTTCTAGCCTGATGAAAAATGTCCACGAGTAAAAAAGGTCGTGAATTAGGTCGTGAAAGTGGGACAGACCCTTTAGACTCCAGCTTTTTGTGCTTCTCAAAGTTTAGAAGGAAGTTCTGGAGTTGAGTCTGAAGAAGGGTCTCGACCCGAAACGTCACCCACTCCTCTCCAGAGATGCTGCCTGTCCTGCTGAGTTACTGCAGGTTAATTTGCAGGTTGTGTCGACAGGTACGAAAGGCAAATGCAATGCTATCATTCATTTCGAGAGGAGTAGAATGTAAAAGGATGTAATGCAGCCTTAGAGGCTTGCAACGTTGAGGAGACTGCGTGCTGGAGTCACTAGGACTGGTAGGTGCCGGAAACGCAGACAAATTTCCCGTCGTACTCTGAGGTAGTCAGGCACTTGAGGAAGAAGTGGCCCAGGTCGTGTTTGGAGATGACTCGGCCTCCCCTTTCACCGACTGCCACGGCGTAGTTCCCCGTCAGCGGCAACGCATCTGTCAGAGGAAGAGTCACGTTAAATAAACCACAGCGCAGAACTAGTAAATGCGAATAAGGAGCAGATAAATAGGATCGTCAGGATGTTGGAAACATAGAAAAATAGGTGCCGGGGTAGGCCATTCGGCCCTTTGAGCCAGCACCACCATTCGATATGATCATGGCTGATCATCTAATATCAGTACCCCGTTCCTGCTTTGGTGTTGCACAGAAAGCATCCTATTGGCAAAGGAAGACAAAGTGCTGGAGTAACTCAGGGTCAGGCAAGCAGCTCTGGAGAACATGGATAGGGCAGCACGGTGGTGCAGCGGCAGAGTTGCTGCCTCACACCGCCAGAGACACGATTTCGATCCTGATTATGGGCGGCGTCTGTACGGAGTTTGTAATTTCTCCCTGTGACAGCGTGGGTTTTCCCCGGGTGCTCCGGTTTCCTCCCACACTCCAAAGACGTACAGGTTTGTAGGTTAATTGGCTTTGGTAAAATTGTTAATTGACCCTAGTGTTAGTGTAAGGAGTGATCGCTGGTCGGCATGGACTCGGTGGGCCGAAGGGCCTGTATCCACGCTGTATCTCGAAAGTCTAAAATCGGTACTCTGTATTTTTCTCTTCTCTCTACGTATTGTACTTGAGTTTGGTTTGATTTTATTCATGTATAATATAAAACATAGAAAATAGGTGCAGGAGGAGGCCATTTGGCCCTTCGAGCTAGCACCGCCATAAATTGTGATCATGGCTGATCGTCCACAATCAGTAACCCGTTCCTGCCTTCTCCCCATATCCCTTAATTCTGCTAGCCCCTAGAGCTCTATCCAACTATTTTAAATTCATCCAGTGAATTGGCGTCCACTGCCCTCTGTGGCAGAGAATTCCACAAATTCACAACTCTCTGGGTGAAAACGTTTTTTCTCATCTATGTTTTAAATGGCCTCCCCTTTATTCTTAGACTGCGGCCCCTGGTTCTGGACTCCCCCAACATTGGGAACATGTTTCCTGCATCTAGCTTGTCCAGTCATTTTATAATTTTATACGTTTCTATAAGATCCCCCTCATCCTTCTAAATTCCAGTGAATACAAGCCCAGTCTTTCCAATCTTTCCTCATATGACAGTCCCGCCATCCCGGGGATTAAACTGGTGAACCTACGCTGCACTGCCTCAATAGCAAGGATGTCTTAGTATCAGATCGGATAGTATCAGATTTGTTTGGATAGCATGCAAAGCAAAACGTTTCACTGCACCTCGGTACAGGTGACAATAATAATCCTCAACCTGAAAATTCATGCAAAACTCATTTGGGAGAGGGATGGAAAGGAAAAATGGATTGTCCCGGAAAGGATGGGGGGTAAACACAATTCTTGCTCACTCATGATGCAGCTTTTTTTAACACAAAAAATACAACTCTCAGGGGGAGCGGGGAATGTTATATTGGAGACAAGTAATGCTTTACATAATAAGACATAGAGTGCTGGGGTAACTCAGCGGGTCAGGTAGCATCTCTGAACATAGATAGGCAATGTTTTGTGTTGGGACCTTCCCTTCAGTCTGATTGTGGTCAGGGAGGGATAGGTGGGGGCAGGACAAAGCCTGGCAAGCGATGTCTAACTTGTATTGGTCTATTATTCCCACGTGTACCATGATACAGTGGAAAGCTTTGTTTGTGTTAAACTTGAGCCAGCTCCTGGACATGTCCCGAGTTGTGAAGAAGGAGCACAGATATCACGTAACAGTGTAATAATAGGTCACTGTCACCGGTCTTTCACAGCAGAGCTTATGCTGCAGTCAGTGTGGTTTGGCTTCAGAGTCTGAATCCTGCACCAACCTGCACCTATGAGAATTGCCCACCAGAGGGTGATGTTGAGGGCTGGGCAATGACAAGACAACAGTGGAGACACAAGAAACTGCAGATGCTGGAATCTTGAGAAAAACACAAAGTGTTGGAGTAACTAAACAGGACAGGCAGCGTCCGTAGAGGACGTAAAGGTGACGTTACTCAGATCTGTTTCGGGTCGGGAGAAAATATCATCTGTCCATTCCCTCCACAGATGCTGCCTGACCCGCTGAGTTCCTCCAGCACTTTGTGTTTTGTGTAAGACAACATGCTCAATATCATAGGTAGACAAAAATGCCGGAGAAACTCAGCGGGTGAGGCAGCATCTATGGAGCGAAGGAAATAGGCAATGTTTCGGGCCGAAACCCTTCTTCAGACTGATGTGAGGGTGGGGGGGAGGGGCGGGAAGAAGAAAGGAAGAGGTGGAGCCAGAGGGCTGAGGGAGAGCTGGGAAGGGGAGGAGACAGTAAGGACTACCTGAAATTAGAGAAGTCAATGTTCATACCACTGGGGTATAAACTGCCCAAGCAAAATATGAGGTGCTGCTCCTCCAATTTCCAGTGGTCCTCACTCTGACCACGGAGGAGGCCCAGGACAGAAAGGTCTGATTCGGAATGGGAGGGGGAGTTGAAGTGCTGAGCCACCGGGAGATCAGGTTGGTTATTGCGAACCGAGCAGAGGTGTTCGGTGAAGCGATCGCCGAGCCTAAGCTTGGTCTCACCGATGCTGATCAGCTGACATCTAGAGCAGCGGATGCAATAGATGAGGTTGGAGGAGGTGCAGGTGAACCTCTGTCGCACCTGGAAAGACTGCTTGGGTCCTTGAATGGAGTCAAGGGGGGAGGTAAAGCGACAAGTGTAGCATTTCTTAAACATGCTCAATATCATAATGACCTCGAAGGTGAACCATCTTAAAACCACAGTGACTGACACCCAAAATCAATTAACTCCTTCTTCAATACAAAAGAAAGTCTAACCATCAATGTGAGGTGGGAACACAGCAACGTAGTCAAGGCCAGAGTTCTTCAGCACTTCATACATCCTCTGGTGGTCTTTGGTCACATCCAGGAGACGCGGGGGGACCTTGGCTTCATCCCACAACAGGAATGCTGTAGAAATGGAATCATCACATCAACGGAGTTTATCACCCTGAGATTTCACCAGATAATCAAGAAAAAGTGTTTTACTGTCATTTCTCCCAGATAGAGCAATGAAATTCTTACTTGCAGCAGCACAATAGAATATGTAAACATAGTACTCTGTAAACAATATAATAAAGAGAGAAAAAAGTTCAGTGTGTGTTTATACACATACTCACATGTACACACACACACACACACACACATATATATAAACTAAGTGGGACCCGTTGGGTCCCATGTTCACACGGGAGGGCTGGTACCCTGACGCAATATTCCACCTCTCCACCAGTGGGGGGGGGGGGGGTTCTGGAGCGCTGGTATGGGTGTTGTTTGCTGCAGGGACTACTGGTCTCCAGAGGGTTAGAGGAGGAGGAGCCATCTTGGGGAACGGCTGCTAACCAGCAGCCGTCCGTTTAATTAGCTTTTTGTAAGTTTTTAGTTAGTCCTGTGTCTCATCTGTTTGGAGAAATGGACTTTTAAATGTGGGGGGTAGGGGGCAATTTTGTTTCTAGGTCCCTACCTGGTCGGTGAGGCAGCTTTTTCTCCGGGCTGCCCCGTCGACCCGTCCTCGTGGCCTACCAGCGGGCGTGGAGCGCCGTTTCCTGGCGGGGACCGCCCAGCACCTCGGCCTCGGTGGCGGCACAGCGCTGGAGCGCTATCGTGGAGCGGAGCGGGCGATGCCTTGCCTGGGTCGCCGCGCTGGATCGACGCGCTGGAGCTCCGGTGAGCTGAGACCGCCGAGTTCAACACCTCCGGGTTGTGGGTCTGCGGAGCGGAGCGGGCGGCGCTGATTTCAACATCGGGAGCCTGGGAGCTCCAATCCGGCGCGTCCCTGTCAGCCTCGGAAGCCGCGGTCCCCAGTCAGGAAGCGGCCGTTCCAGGTGGCCCAGCTGCTGAGAGGACTCTCCCGACGCCGGGGCAACACCACCCGATGAGAACGGCCAGGAACATCGGGCCTCCGTAGAGGCAACTGCGGTGGCCTCA
The DNA here is from genome assembly GCF_010909765.2 of Amblyraja radiata. Lineage (NCBI taxonomy): Eukaryota > Metazoa > Chordata > Chondrichthyes > Rajiformes > Rajidae > Amblyraja > Amblyraja radiata. The sequence continues at coordinate 8,080,335 of NC_045996.1, read as the reverse complement.
ATAGGCCTGACTTTGGGTGAACTTCGGGTTGGGGACTGGACATTGTGCCTTCCCCCACAGTGGTATCCATTGTGGGGGGATGATTGTTTGTCTGTACGTAATCCTGTTAGTCTTTGTCCAAGATGGCTGCCGTGAAGAGAGAGTGGACGCTGGCGCGCTTTAGCTGCCGCTGCTCTCTCTTCACATTGTGTTTTTGATTTTTTGTTTTTGGACTGAAATCTGTTTTTAATTTGTGTTTCTGTGATGTCTTTATTATTTATTTTATTCTGATTATATGTTTTTTATTCCTGTTAATCTTTGTAAGGTGTCCTTGAGATGTCTGAAAGGCGCCCAAAAATAAAATTTATTATTATTATTATTATTAGTATGGACATTGTGGGCCAAATGGATTCTTGGGGTGGCAGCTCAGTCCCTCAAGCCTGATGTGCTGGCAGCTCACTCACGGCTGGTGGGCTGGCAGTTGACTCACGGCTATTCCTTGAAATTCCATTTCAAGCAGAGTGCAAGGCCACCAAATTCAAATCCATTTTCCTACCATTTCAAGCAGGGTGCAAGGCCACCAAATTAAAGTGCAGTTTCATACCACTTCAAGCAGGGTGCAAGGCCACCAAATTCAGGTTCAGTTTCCTACCACTTCAAGCAGGGTGCAAGGCCACCGAATTCGTGCAGTTTCCAACCACTTCAAGCAGGGTGCAAGGCCAACAAATTCAAGTGCAGTTTCATACCACTTCAAGCAGGGTGCAAGGCCACCAAATTCAAATGCAGTTTCATACCATTTCATGCAGGGTGCAACGCTACCACATTCAAATGCAGCTTCATACCATTTCAAACAGGGTGAAAGCACCATAAAACCACACAAAACACCACACTCACAGTTCAGTAGATATTCTGTGTGTTCAGTTGATTCACAGCTCACTCAGAGTCGTGACCTCTCCCTCCCCCATCATGCAGAGACTGAGCCACACCCACACTTCTGGGTTTTATAATCCCTCCCCCTCCCACCGGAAAAGGTGTGGCCTTCATTGCGTGATTGACAGGAGAGAGATTCTCAACATTTTTTAAACACTAATAACACTTATTTTTCATTGATGGGAAGAATCCTCTGCACCTGATGAGCAGAGGGGGACTGAGTAAGATGGCCAAAAATCACAGCCGTAAGTTTTATCTAAATTCAATATAGTGCAAACAGGAAGTTGTCGTTTAGACAAACAACCACTTGCAGTGCCTTTTTACTTCAACCCAAACCCCCCAAACCATTTGCAGTGCCTTTTTACTTCAACCCAAACCCCCCAAACAACCATTTGCAGTGCCTTTTTACTTCAACCCAACCATATTTTCATTTTTAAACCACATTGAGGGCACTCACAGTTGGGTAGACATGTGTTCAGTGTTATTCAGAGCTCAGAGAGACACGACCCTCTCGCTTCCTCCATCTTGCAGAGACTGAGTGAGGCACACCACTTCCGGGTTTTATAGTCCCTCCCACGAGCAGGGGCAGCAGAGAGAATGGCAAAACATTTAAAAACATTAATACCTCTCTGATTTTTCTTTGATGGGAAAAATCCTCCGGTCCAGTCCGGTGGAGGGGGGCTCTGAGCGAGGTGGCCAGAAATGACGGCCATAAGTGGCGGCGTTCTCTCGGAAATAACATCGCAGTGAGTCAAAAGCGGTCAAGACTACTACTTTTAGTAATATAAGATATATACACACAAACATATATATATATACACACACACATATATATATAGTTATATATATACACACACACACATATATATATATATACGCACACACACATACATATGTACACACAAAATAATATACAATAATAATGGGAAGAACTGCAGATGCTGGTTTAAACTGAGGATAGACACAAAAAGCTGGAGTAACTCAGCGGGACAAGTAGCATCTCTGGAGAGAAGAAGATGCTACCTGCCTTGCTGAGTTACTCCACCATTTTGTGTCTATCTCCATCCCTTAACTTACAGCATCAATTAAAAGATTAGCGAGTGACTTATTGAATTTCCTGGGTGCAGGTTGGATTGCATTGCCAACGTTATGTGACTCCATTTTAAACCCCGCTCTCAGGTCATGAGCCGGGTGCTGAAGGGTGCAAGAAAATAGACAGCAGCCTTCGACTTACTTGACATGCAGCCCACTATCTTTCTCACACTGTGGGCCTTCATTGCCTCAATAATATTCCTGGTTCCCTCCGACATCATGGTCGTGGGGCCTGTTGGAAGGGAAAAAACAAAACAAACAGGCACGGTGACGGATTGGTAGAGTTTCTGCCTCACACGCCAGAGGTCTGGTCCTACGGGTGCTGTCTGTACGGAGTTTGTACCTTCTCCCAGTGACCTGCGTGGGTTTTCTCCGGGTGCTCCGTTCCCCCCACAGTCCAAAGGTGTACAGGTTTGTAGGCTAATTGTCTTTGGAAACAATTGTAAATTGTCCCTAATGTGTGTAGGATATTGTTAGTGTGCGGGGTGTTTGATGGTCCACGTGGTCTCGGTGGGCCGAAGGGCGTGTTTCCGCGCTGTATCTCTAAACTAAACCAGTGAACCAAGTGAGATTAAGGGCCTGTCCCACTTGGTTGTCATTTGCGCATCACGCAGATGGTGAGCGAAGATTTTGTACATAATCGTATCTGCCTCGATCACCCCCCCCCCCCCCCCGGTAATTAATGCGTTCCTGACACCCACAAAAACACCTGCCCCGCACATCTCCATTAAACTTTCCCCCTCAAACCGTTAGCTTTTCTAGGTGAAGCTGTTCTGGATTCTCAGCATCACCTCCTTCTCGATATCAAACTGCACCATAGTTTATTTATAGTCTACGCACTGATCTCACTGTTCTATAAATACCTGATGTATTAATAAAACAATTGGTAGCAAATCCCTGGGAACTGGGAACCATCATCTCGAAGGACCTTAAATGGGGGGCGACCATCGACTCCACAGTCAAAAAGGCACAACAGAGGATGTACTTCCTGCGGCAGCTGAGGAAACACAATCTGCCACAGGCAATGATGGTCCAATTCTACACAGCCGTCGTAGAGTCTGGCCTCACCTTCTCCATCATGGTCTGGTTTGGCTCAGCCACCAAGCACGACACCTGGAGGCTGCAGCGAATCGTCCGATCAGCAGAGAAGGTTATTGGCTGCAACCTTCCCTCCATTGGTGAACTGTACACTGCAAGGGCCAGGAAGCGAGCGGGCAAGATCATCTCTGACCCCTCTCACCCTGGCCACAAACTCTTTGAATCACTTCCCTCTGGAAGGCGACTCCGGACTGTCAAAGCTGCCACAGCCAGACATAAAAACAGTTTTTATCCACGAGTAGTTGCTCTACTCAACAGCCAAAAATCTGTAGCCTCCCTTTGATCTGGTATTTTGTTGGTTCACCTGCTTGATCAATGGTGTTTTATCATTAATGTTTTATTATTATTATTAATGTTTAGTGTTTTCTGAGTCATTCGTAACTGTCACTGTGTGTCATGTTGTTACTTGTGGGCGGAGCACCAAGGCAAATTCCTTGTATGTGAATACTTGGCCAATAAACTTACTCACTTAAATCCCTCTGTCAGTAAACTGGGCTCGCAATGTGGATGAATAGTATGGAAACATTAAAGGATTAAAAGAATAATGTAAATGCTGGAAATTGCGGCTGATCTAATGGGAAGTGCAGCTGGCATGACAGGCTGAACAACCCAACCTCTTCTTTATCTTACAGTCCTATTTCCAATAGAGGTGGCACAATGGTGAAGTTGCTGCCTCACAGCGCCAGAGACCCGGGTTCAATCCTGACCTCGGGAGTTGTCTGTGCGGAGTTTGTACGTTCTCCCTGTGACCTGCGTGGGTTTTCTCCAGGTGCTCCGGTTTCCCAAGACGTACAAGTTTGTAGGTTCATTGGCTTTGGTAATTTTGTAAAATTGTCCCTAGTGTGGAGGAGTGTGTTCGTGTAAAGGGGTTGATCGCTGATCAGCGCGATCTTGGTCAGATGAAGATGCAGATCCAAGATGCAGGACAGAACGCCACAGGAGATCCTTCTTCCCTTTGGCTATCAAACTGTACAACTCCTCCCCCTTCTGTCGGGGGGTCGACTGACTCCCCTTCCCCACCTCACCTCCCAATTCTTTGCACATCCCCAATCATTACCACTCATCACATGTTTTATTTGTTCCATGTATTTTGTGTTTTAAGACTGTTGGCAGATCATTTCTCTCCTGGGATGAATTACGTTCTATCGTATCGTATTGAAGGACCTGTTTCCACGCAATATATCGAAAGTCTAAAGGGTACCCAGAGTTCAGGGAAAGGCCCACCCAGCCTATATAAGTGATCTTATTCCTCTCCCTTCTCACGGCACTATGAATATTTATATTCCTTTCTTCCCTAAATTGTATTTATCCAATCAGTATTCGAGATGAATACACTCGAAATACACTCTTAAAAATAGCGGAGTCATGTATTGGATGACATGATGAGGAAAATTGGTAAAAGCAGAAATCTTGTATATGAAGGAGACAAGATTAGCGTATTCAGAGATTACCCCGTGGAAGTTGCTAAGAAAAGAGCATTGTTCACAGAAACAAGAAGAATACTGAAGAACATAAAGAATCTGAGATATGGACTGTTATACCCCGCAACACTGAGAGTCAGTTACGAGAAGAAGGAATACTTCTTCATCAAGCACACGGAAGCATTTGAATTTGCCAAGAACGTCGAGGACAAGATCGAAGATTGAAAAATATTCAACTCTTAACACCTACCTATCTCGCAGAGAAGATATGGAACTCTAAACTTTAAACTATTATATTTAAGAGTTGCTTAAAATTCGCAATAAGAATTGGGTATATTTCCTACAACGGATATATATAAAACTAACATTCTAGTACTAACCTCTAACCTCTAACAACTATTAATAATCAAGAATATTAACTAACACTAACTAATGATAACAAGATTATTTAGATTATTTAAGAATTAATTAAAAGTATGAAATATAAGTAAAGTATGATTCAGGTATTTTATAATGAGAAATGTCTGATGGCCCTTGCCCTGATGTTTTCGTTTTTGATTATTCTTTGATAAATGTTTAGATTATACAAAACTAATATCTCAATTTGAGACTATTAATTATACCATTAATGGAATATAATCAATATTTCTTTCCCCCCCACAAATTGTATGCATCGAATTGGAAACTTTCCTTTTAAGGAAAGCACGGAGCTAGTATTTTTATAAACCAAAAGCTACGGAAGTCCATAGATGCTTAGCCACATTAGGGTGGCTATCACTAACTGCACTAATTGTAGTTGTAGTTGCTTTTCTTTCTTACTTTCCACACTTTACTAACCCTATTAGCTATCACCTTTTTATCTTATATCACATTATATTTTGTATATGGAATGGAATTGCATATTTTATTTAAGGAGATACGTTCGGATGGAAAACAGACGTGACCTAAAATTCATCTACCTGAAGTTCAAGTATAAGGTAGGGTTGAGTGTGCTGAATCACCTGCTCTACCACTTAATCACAAGATGCAAGACATGAATATAAAAATTGGGGGTGAGGGAATTAAATTCTGTAGTTGGAATGTTAAGGGAATTAATGAACCTATCAAGAGAGGCAAAGTGTTAGCACATTTAAAATCATTGAAAACAGATATAATATTTCTCCAGGAGACACATCTTAAAAAGGAAGCACAACATAGACTGAAAGCAAAATGGATTGCTAAAGCGTACCATTCTTCATTCACACATAAATCAAGAGGTGTTGCAATATTAATTCGTAAAGGTATACCCTTTAAACATATATCAACGATAGAAGACATTGAAGGCAGATATATTATAATAATAGGGGAGTTATACTTAAAAAAGGTGACTCTCCTCAATGTGTATGGACCAAATTTTGATAGCCCTCTGTTTTTTAAGAGAATTCTTAACAATATCCCGGAAGGTACACAACAAAACTTAATAATTGGTGGAGATTTAAATTGTACATTGGATGCTTGTTTGGACAGATCATCAACTCAAAGAAAACTAAAATCTCGATCAAGTGAATTTTTAAATTCATACATTAATACCACTAATATTAAGGACGTTTGGAGAATTGAAAATCCATCGGGCCGAGAATATTCATTTTACTCACCAGTACATAAAACTTACTCAAGGATAGACTATTTTTTGGTAGATTCAAAACTTATCCCATTCACCTATAACTCACAATATCACAACATCATAATCTCAGACCATGCCCCATTAACATTTATGATCAAAGTAAACGGAATGGCAGAGACACAGTCACAATGGAGATTTAATCCCCAAATCTTAAAAGATAAGTCATGTAATGAATATCTAGTAAAACAGATTAAAATGTTTTTTGAGGCTAACGATAGCCCTGAAATCTCTGCCTCGCTTCTTTGGGAAACATTTAAAGCATTTGTACGAGGAGCATTAATTTCTTCCCAATCATTTTTTAATAAAGAGAATAGGGCCAAACAAAAGAAACTGGAAATGGAAATAAAGCAATTAGACACAGAAAATGCAGCAGCACCATCCACGATAAAACACAATAAAATTGCAGTATTGAAATATAAATTAAACAAGATTTATTCAGACCAAGTTATAAAACTTTATCAACATACAAAACAATTAAATTTTGAATTTGGTGACAAACCACAAAAACTATTAGCGCGTCAACTTCGCAAATTGGACGGGGAAAAAACAATATACAAAATTAGAACAGATAAGGGAGAAACATTAACATTGCCTAAAGATATTAATGATAGATTTCTACAATACTATCAAAAATTGTATTCATCTAAAATAACAGAACAATCAACGGGAATGGAAACATTTTTACAGAATTGTAAGTTTACGGGTCTAGATCAGAAAGAGAGAGAATTGCTAGGGGCTGAAATTACGATAAAAGACATTGAAGAATCAATAAAGTCCTTAAAAAATGGAAAGTCGGCAGGACCCGATGGACTAAATTCGGAATTTTATAAAAAATTTTATGACTTGCTTTCCCCACGCCTACAGACAATGTACAAATATGCTTATACTCAACAGAAACTCCCAGAAACTCTAAATGAATCAACAATCATACTTATACCAAAAACGGACAAGGATCTTGAAGACCCAGGTTCATACAGAGCTATAGCCCTCTTAAATACTGATCAGAAAATATTAACTAAGATTCTATCTAATAGATTGAGCTTAGTGATCAGTAAATTAATACATCCTGACCAAACAGGGTTTATCCCCAAACGGTATTCATTTTTTAATCTGAGAAGATTATTTAATATTATATACTCCAATAGAATCCCCAACGCAGAGCTAGCAATTATCTCGTTAGATGCTGAAAAAGCATTTGACCAGGTAGAATGGCCATATTTATTTTCGGTGATGGAAAAATTTCAACTAGGAGAGAAGTACTGCACATGGGTTAAATTGTTATATTCTAACCCAACAGCTAGAATATTAACAAACAAAATGTTATCAACTAAATTTAATCTCTCTAGAGGCTGTAGACAAGGATGTTCACTATCCCCACTATTATTTGCTCTTGCAATTGAACCCCTAGCAGAAAGCGTTAGAAACCATCCAGGAATATTTGGATACAATACTAGAGACACAAGGAATAAAATCTCCTTATATGCAGATGATATACTAATATATATTACAAAATTAGAAACTAGTATTCCAAACCTATTAAATCTAATAACTCAATTTGGTCAGTTTTCGGGATATAGAATCAATTGGAATAAAAGCGAAATCATGCCAATAACAAAATTTAATTTACATACAATACAACAATCCCCTTTTAAAATAGTTAAAGATAAATTTAAATACTTAGGAATCTGGGTAACTAAGACATATACCTCTTTATTTAAACTAAATTTCCCACCCTTACTGAATAAACTACATAAGAATATTCAATACTGGAAAACACTCCCCATTTCAATGCTTGGGAGAATTAATGCTATAAAAATGATTTTTTTACCGCAACTACTGTACCTACTTCAATTAATTCCGATATATATCCCAAAAACTTTTTTCAAAAAAGTCGACTCCATTGTTACAAGTTTTGTCTGGGATTATAAGAATCATAGAATAAGTAAAAAACACTTATGTAAATCAAAGATAAATGGAGGTCTGGCTTTGCCAAATTTCTTATTTTATTTTTGGGCAGTCCATATTAAAAACATGAATTTTTGGCTGGAAGAAATGGACCAACAACCAGATTGGCTAATGATGGAAAAGGAAGACTGTCTACCTTTTGAAATTGGACCGATCATATTTGCCCCCACAAAACAGCACAAAAAAACCTATAAAGAAAACCCCATAATACATAGTGGAATACGAATTTGGAAACAAATAAAAAAAGATTTAAAATTGAATAATATACCACTCTGCCTTCCCATTGTAAATAATCCTTTGTTCAAATCATCCTTTATGGACAAAGGTTTCACACAATGGAAAAATCATGGAATCAAAAATATAGGACATCTTTATGGGAAAGGTACTTTTCTTTCATTTCAAGAGTTACAACTGAATTATGGACTGCACTCAAATAATTTTTTCAGATATCTACAAATTAGAGATTATGTTAAATCTAATACACAAGTTTACAAAAATAGGGAATCAGAAATTCTTGATGAGTGTCTGAACAAGCATCCTAATACTGAAAAACTAATAGCTTATATTTATAACACCCTACTAAATAACGAGGTACCACCGACCGAACTACATAGATACAAATGGGAAATTGAAATAGGTCATCCTATCACGAAAGATATGTGGGACGAAAGTTTACAACAAATACATCAATGTTCATTAAATGCCAGACATATTTTAATACAATTCAAGGTCTTACATAGACTACACTTCTCTAAAATAAAACTAAATAGAATTTTCCCACAAATCTCTCCTATTTGTGATAAATGTCTACATTTAGAGGCTAATTTAACACATACATTTGCAAACTGTATAAAACTTAAACATTTCTGGACAGATATTTTTGAAATAACTTCAAAAGTTATTAATACAAAACTGGACCCAGACACAAAATTAATAATACTTGGAATATCAGAACAAAGCTTAACACTCACAACAAACCAAAGAAACTTCCTCAATTACAGTATAATAACCGGAAAAAAATTAATATTAAAATTTTGGAAAGGCCCTACAACCCCCACAATCAAAATGTGGATTACGGAAATGTCGGAGACCCTATACTTAGAAAGAATTAGACTTGTCTTAATGGACAAACAAGATCTTTTCCATAAAATTTGGGCTCCATTCATTAACTATCTGAAGGGATAGACTGGCACAGCACGAGGACCCAGCTGAAACTTGAACTCAGGAACAGATGAAAAACTATACTCTATACTTTATAACCTACGAACCTATCTCCATTGATGTATCACAGGTAACCCATTCCACCTTCCTTGTTTTTCTGTTGTGTTTTTTTTTTTTTTTTTTTTTCTTCCTCTTTTATTTGTAACTTTCTACCCTCTCTTTTTCTCGCTTTCTATAAAAAATAAAAATACTAGAAGCAGAAGTAATTGATAATGGAAAATTTTAATAATGTATGACTGATGTATATGAAAAGTTTTTTTTCTACTATAATATGTAATTACATTGTATAATATGTCTACTTCTAATAAATAAATAAAATAAAAAAAAAAAAAAAAAAAAAAAAAAAAAAAAAAAAAAAAAAAAAAAAAAAAAAAAAAAAAAAAAAAAAAAAAAAAAAAAAAAAAAAAAAAAAAAAAAAAAAAAAAAAGAAAACAAAAAATAGCGGAGTCAGGGGATATGGGGAGAAGGCAGGAACGGGGTACTGATTGGGGATGATCAGCCATGATCACATTGAATGGCGGTGCTGGCTCGAAGGGCCGAATGGCCTACTCCTCCTGCACCTATTGTCTATTGTCTATTGAATACTCCAGGTGGAAGGGAAGTGCATGATTACATAATTACTGCCCCAAGATCCAGCGGAGAGACTCACTCAGATCGTTCCTGGTTCCCAGAATGACGATGACCCCGTCTTGACCTTTGACGGCCTTTTGGACATCGTCCTTGATCAGGACGTCACCCACAACGACGTTGACCCCCTTGTGCTCTGCGGGCAGTCTGGCCGGGTCACGGACCAGGACAGTCACATCATGGCCTAGGAGACAAGAGAGAGAGAGAGAATGGTCTCAGAACAGGTGCAAAGAAACACTAATTCAGCCATTGAAACTTCAGAGACTCAGGACAATCAACATTCCCTCCACGTTTGTGGCTCGGGTCCATATCCCGCACTAACACTGGGTATTTTGCACATGGTAACACAGATTGTGTTGACAAAGTAGTTTTTTTCACCATTTTTTTTATTTTTTTTTATTTCAAAATAGACTTTATTCAGGTAATAAATATATCCAATACAATAAAAAGGGGGGAAAATAAATAAAACAATAAATATCCAATACATGAACCGTTCAAAAAAAAAAATCATCCGACATTGTACAAACTATTCAATACAGTCTACATAGTTTGTTCAAATTTCACAAATTTGTCCCCCACCCTTGCCACTCACGTGGCCCACTGGCATGGAATCCCTTCCCTTGTTTTGAGGGGCGTCTCCACCACATTCTGCGCCCCCATGTCCAGCAGCGGAAGGACCCTAGACCATGGTCTGTTTTTTTCCCCACAAATTAACTTCCAAACTCGAAATCACCAGTGATTTAGGGGTTCAAGATTTGTTCGATGTAACTTTAATCTAACCCTCTAATACCTTTTATGTCCAGAGTGTTGGAAGATGTATATAGAAATTGGCCTTTATAACAAGAGGAGTTGAGTATAGGAGCAAAGATGTCCTTCTGCAGTTGCACAGAGCACTAGGGAGACCATACCTGGAGTATTGTGTGCAGTTTTGGTCCCCTAATTTGAGGAAGGACATTCTTGCTATTGAGGGAGTGCAGCGTAGGTTTACAAGGTTAATTCTCGGGATGGCGGGACTGTCATATGCTGAGAGAATGGAGTGGCTGGGCTTGTACACTCTGGAGTTTAGAAGGATGAGAGGGAATCTCATTGAAACATATAAGATTGTTAAGGGTTTGGACACGCTAGAGGTAGGAAACATGTTCCCGATGTTGGGGGAGTCCAGAACCAGGGGCCACAGTTTAAGAATAAGGAGTAAGCCATTTAGAACGGAGATGAGGAAACACTTTTTCTCACAGAGAGTGGTGAGTCTGTGGAATTCTCTGCCTCAGAGGGTGGTGGAGGCAGGTTCTCTGGATGCTTTCAAGAGAGATCTAGATAGGACTCTTACAAATAGCGGAGTCGAACTCAGACACCGTAAATTTATTTGATATACTTTTTTTTTAAATCACAATATGTCACATCTATGTGGTTTTTTTTCAAGGACAATCGCAGAGGGGAACTACCAAGGAAGTCTATAATATAAATGCCCCCAAAATAACCAGAGTCCTGAGGTATGAATGCACCATAATAAATAAGGTCATCAAAATTGGTAAAAATGTATGACGACAATCAAAAGAAAATGGGAGGAATCACACTATGTAGTTGGAATATAAGGGGTATTAATGAACCTATTAAAAGGGGCAAGATATTAGCTCAGTTGAAATCATACAACACGGACATTTCGTTTCTACAGGAAACGCATCTTAAACATCAAGATCAGACGAGACTGAGGGCGAACTGGATAGGCCAAACATTTCACTCTTCATTCACTTCCAAATCTAGAGGTACTGCAATCATTATTCGTAAAGGAATTCCATTTAAATCAAAGAATACTATTTCAGATAAGGAAGGGAGATACCTTATAGTAGCAGGAGAGATCAATAATATGCCAATTACGCTGGTAAACATATATGCGCCCAATTTTGATAACCCTCAATTTTTTAATAAAATTCTGAATATAATTGCAGAATTTAATTATCAAAATGTTATAATTGGAGGAGACTTTAACTGTGTTTTAGACCCTTATCTAGATAAATCGATGCAAAAACAAAGAGGTAATATGAAATCTAAAACCAGTGAACTTTTACATACATATATGGAAAACACAAATATAGTAGATGTGTGGAGGATTGCAAACCCGACGGGAAGGGATTATTCGTTTTATTCAACGGTACACAAACCATACTCACGTATAGACTATTTTCTTGTGGATACAAAATTAATTCCGCACACTATGAACCCTAAATACCACATTACTGCGATCTCAGACCACTCTCCGTTAACTTTTGTTTTAAAACTAGAAGGAATGTCTATGAATAAACGTTCTGGAGGTTTAACTCGCAAATTTTAAAAGACCCACAAGGGAGTATATATCTAAAAAAACAGATGGACCTATTTTTTGAGATAAATGATACACCAGATATATCCCCCACGCTATTATGGGAATCCTTCAAAGCATTTATTAGAGGAGTCATTATTTCATTTCAAGCTTATCAAAATAAAAAGAATAAGAATGAACAAAGACATTTAGAAGAACAAATAAAACAATTAGATACAGATATTGCTAAAGATCCAACTATGGATAAACATAATAAAATCCTACTATTGAAATTCAAGCTAAATAAATTACTGTCAGAGAAAGTTATAACATTATTTCAAATCACAAAACAAGAACACTTCGAATTCAGGGACAAACCCCACAAACTTCTAGCACGCCAACTGAAAAAACGGGAAAAAGAGAATGCAATATTAAAGATTAAATCAGACAGAGGGGAATTATTAACATTACCCAAGGATATCAATAAAAGATTTGCTCAATTTTACCAGAATCTATACACATCTAAAACGTTAATAGACAATAATAAAATTTCAGAATTTCTAGATAACTGTAACATAGAAACATAGAAACATAGAAATTAGGTGCAGGAGTAGGCCATTCGGCCCTTCGAGCCTGCACCGCCATTCAATATGATCATGGCTGATCATCCAACTCAGTATCCCGTACCTGCCTTCTCTCCATACCCTCTGATCCCCTTAGCCACAAGGGCCACATCTAACTCCCTCTTAAATATAGCCAATGAACTGGCCTCGACTACCCTCTGTGGCAGAGAGTTCCAGAGATTCACCACTCTCTGTGTGAAAAAAGTTCTTCTCATCTCGGTTTTAAAGGATTTCCCCCTTATCCTTAAGCTGTGACCCCTTGTCCTGGACTTCCCCAACATCGGGAGCAATCTTCCTGCATCTAGCCTGTCCAACCCCTTAAGAATTTTGTAAGTTTCTATAAGATCCCCTCTCAATCTCCTAAATTCTAGAGAGTATAAACCAAGTCTATCCAGTCTTTCTTCATAAGACAGTCCTGACATCCCAGTAATCAGTCTGGTGAACCTTCTCTGCACTCCCTCTAAGGCAATAATGTCCTTCCTCAGATTTGGAAGATTTGGAAGTCACTCTCCATCCTAATGAAGAACTCAACCATATTATGGTCACTCGTGCCCAAGGGGCCACGCACAAGACTGCTAACTAACCCTTCCTCATTACTCAATACCCAGTCTAGAATAGCCTGTTCTCTTGTTGGTTCCTCTACATGTTGGTTTAGAAAACTATCCCGCATACATTCCAAGAAATCCTCTTCCTCAGCACCCCTGCCAATTTGATTCACCCAATCTATATGTAGATTGAAGTCACCCATTATAACTGTTTTATCTTTGTTGCACGCATTTCTAATTTCCTGTTTGATGCCATCCCCAACTCCACTACTACTGTTAGGTGGCCTGTACACAACTCCCACTAGCGTTTTCTGCCCCTTAGTGTTTCGCAGCTCTACCCATATCGATTCCACATCCTCCAAGCTAATGTCCTTCCTTTCCATTGCGTTAATCTCCTCTCTAACTAGCAACGCTACCCCACCTCCTTTTCCTTTCGGTCTATCCCTCCTGAATATTGAATATCCCTGGATGTTTAGCTCCCAGCCTTGGTCACCCTGGAGCCATGTCTCCGTGATCTCAACTATATCATAATCATTAATAGCTATCTGCACATTCAACTCATCCACCTTATTACGAATGCTCCTTGCATTGAGACACAAAGCCTTCAGGCTTGTTTTTACAACGCTCTTACCCCTTATACAATTATGTTGAAAAGTGACCCTTTTTGGTTTTTGCCCTGGATTTATCTGCCTGCCCCTTTTACTTTTCACCTTGCTACCTATTGCTTCTACCCTCATTTTACACCCCTCTGTCTCTCCACTCACACATTTAAGAACCCCCACCACCTCTTATTATTACTACCACAATTAGAACTGAGGGAACAAGAGGAACTGGGAGCACAAATTACTTCTAAGGAGATAGAAGACACAATAAAAACACTAAAGAATGGAAAAACACCAGGACCAGACGGATTCAGTAATGAATTTTATAAATCTTTTTACGACATAGTTACTCCACGATTACAGAAAATGTATACATATGCTTTTAAAGAGCAAAGCTTACCTGAAACACTAGCAGAATCAACGATCATATTAATACTTAAAAAAGATAAGAATATAGAAGAACCAGGATCATATAGAGCTATTGCTTTGTTAAATACGGATCAAAAAATAATAGCGAAAACACTAGCCAGTAGACTAAGCAGGTATGTTAGTAGACTAATAAATGAGGATCAAACAGGATTTATACCTAAGAGACATTCATTCAATAACTTGAGACGTTTGCTTAACATAATGCACTCACATAAATCTCACGACCAAGAGTTATCTATCATCTCACTGGACGCAGAATTTGATCAAGTAGAATGGGATTATATGATTAAAGTATTGCAAAAATTCCAATTGGGAGAGAACTTCATTGCATGGATAAAACTATTATATAACAAACCTACGGCTAGAATACTAACTAATAATATATTATCCTCGAAATTTGAACTATCAAGGGGCAATAGACAAGGTTGTTCATTATCTCCGCTGTTATTTGCTTTGGTAATTGAACCCCTTGCTGAAAAAATAAGAACACACCTGGATATTTACGGTTATAATACAAAATATTCAAATAACAAAATATCCCTATATGCCGATGATGTACTACTGTACATCACAAAACCACAAATTAGTATACCGAATATATTAAATTTAATTGAGGACTTTGGATCCTTCTCAGGATATAGAATAAATTGGAACAAAAGTGAAATTATGTCGATAAAACCAAAAGACTCAACACACCTCAGGAAATTCCCCTTTAAAATAGCTACAGAAAAATTCAAATATTTGGGAATTGAAATTACTAGAAATTACCAGGATATGTTTAAAGCCAATTATAATCCCTTACTGAAGAAATTAAATAATTTGATTAAATTCTGGAAAACACTTCCGATGTCCTTAATAGGCAGAATAAACGCTATAAAAATGATTTTCTTACCACAAATTCTATACCTATATTAAATCAATATGTATATATCTCCCAAAAAAGTTTTTCAAAAAATTGGACTCAGACATTACAAATTTTATATGGGATTATAAATCCCATAGAATACAAAGAACACACCTTAATAAACGAAAAGAGTTGGGGGGTCTAGCGCTCCCTAACTTTATGTATTATAATTGGGCAGTAAATATTAAAAATATGATTCACCTGCTGGACAATTCTGCCCAGCAGGCGGACTGGATTGTAATGGAAAAAGGGGACTGCTCCCCGAGTAATATAGGAGCGATTATCCTCTCACCAATAAATTTGAATAATAAAAATTATAATAAAAATCCAATTATACATAGCACAATTAGAACATGGAAACAAATAAAACAGAATCTAAAATTAAGAAACCTATCTCTCTCAATACCAATAGCCAATAACCCATCGTTTAAACCATCAATCATAGACAAATCATTTATGCAATGGGAAAGAATGGGAATCAAAACGCTCGAAGATCTGTATGTATTGGGAAAATTACTATCATTTCAACAACTACAACTGAAATATAATTTGAAAAATAACCAATATTTTAAATATCTTCAAATTCGTGATTATCTGAAAAAATACACAAAAGACTATCATAATATGCCTTCCGACTTACTGGATGAAGCAATGAAGACAAAGGCGGAATCAGCTAATCTAATATCGTACTTATATAATATCATTTTAAACATAGAAATACCCACAACAGATGGAATTAGAAGAGACGGAACAAGAATTAGCTATAAAAATTTCAAAAGAGAGCTGGGATAATCATTTACTACAGGTGCATAAATGCTCGATCAATGTACGACATACGCTCATCCAATTCAAAACATTACATAGACTATATTATTCAAAAACTAAATTAAATAAACTCTTTCCTAATGTCTCACCAATCTGTGATAAATGTCTGTGTCAAGAAGCTACCATAGTGCATTCTTTTGTTTTTTGTACAAAAATCCAAAAATTCTGGATTGTATTGTATTGTATTGTATTGTGTATTGTATTGATATTTTTTCAAAATTAATTAAAATAAAACTGGTACCAAAACCAGAATGGATCATTTTTGGAATATCGGAAGGTATCCCTGAATTAAACGTGTATCAGAAGAATTTATTCAATTACGGGCTAATAATGGGAAAAAAGCTCATACTTAAATTCTGGAAAAATGCGCCCACACCAACAATAAAAATGTGGACATCAAATATGTTTGAAACATTACACCTGGAAGAGATGAGATTCCTCTTAGCAGGTAAAGCAGACCAATTCCAAAAGACGTGGTCTACGTTTATGGACCTATTACAAGCATGAGGTGCAATAGTAATTTTAAAAATAAATAAATAAATAAATGGTATCAGGACCTGGCAATGGGAGGTAAAACAATAAAAACAGACTTGGTTGGTAGTCCCCTTTCTGCGGAGTTTAATGTTATAATAGAGCGATTGTTCCTACTTTCTTTCTCTTTCTTTTCTAGGGTCTACTTTCTTACTTTACTTCCTTCTCTAACTTCTTTTCTAAAGGGCTTTCTTTTCCCAACACTCTCTTGCACTTCACGACTCTTGCGCACTTTCTTTACTTTCCTTACTTCTATCTTTTTCTTAAAGCTCAAAAAAATGAAGCGGTACAAAAAATGTATTAAGATATATGTGTTGTGTATTATTGTAATTTACCGTACTTCTAATAAAAATAATAAAAAAAAATTTTTTTTAAATAGCGGAGTCAGGGGATATGGGGAGAAGGCAGGATTGTGGATGATCAGCCACGGTCACATTGAATGGCGGTGCTGGCTCGAAGGGCCTAATGGCCTACTCCTCCACCTATTGTCTATTGAAGTGGCTGCTCATGGCTGTTGGGACTGATAGAATCTACTTCCTAAATAAAATTATGGGATTGCTATCGGTTTATTGGTTTGATAGTTGCTGCCACACAGCACTAGAAACCTGGGGTTGAGCCTGACCACGGGTGCTGTCTGTACGGAGTTTGCACGTTCTCCCTGTGAGCTGCGTGGGTATTCCCATGGTGCTCCGGTTTCCTCCCACACTCCAAAGACATACAGATTTGAAGCTTTAAGAAGGAACTGCAGATGCTGGAAATTCGAAGGTGGACAAAAATGCTGGAGAAACTCAGCGGGTGAAGCAGCATCTACGGAGCGAAGGAAATAGGCAACGTTTTGGGCCAAAATGTTGCCTATTCCTTCGATCCATAGATGCTGCCTCACCCGTTAAGTTTCTCCAGATTAGAAGGTTAATTGGCTTGGTAAAATTGTCCCTAGCGTGCAGACAATAGACAATAGGTGCAGGAGGAGGCCATTCGGCCCTTCGAGCCAGCACCGCCATTCAATGTGATCATGGCTGATCATCCCCAATCAGTACCCCGTTCCTGCCTTATCTCCCCATATCCCCTGACTCCGCTATCGTTAAGAGCCCTATCTAGCTCTCTCTTGAAAGTATCCAGAGAACCGGCCTCCACTGCCCTCTGAGGCAGAGAATTCCACAGACTCACAACTCTCTGTGTGAAAAAGTGTTTCCTCGTCTCTGTTCTAAATGGCTTACCCCTTATTCTTAAACTGTGTGGCCCCTGGTCCTGGACTCCCCCAACATCGGGAACACGTTTCCTGCCTCTAAAATGTACAAACCCTTAACAATCGTATATATTTCAATAGGATCCTCTAAACTCCAGAGTGCACAAGCCCAGCTGCTCCATTCTCTCAGCATGTGACAGTCCCGCCATTCTAACTGGCTTGCTCCACCAAAGGGCAGGAGCGTGAGCAACTGCCTCCGTGGCTGCCAGCTGATAAGCCCCCTTCCCTCTGGCATGGGCCATGACTGGTGGAATGGGTGGATAAGGAAGGGTAGGCCTTGACTCATCTACTTATCTGTCCACAGCAGGCTGGCCAAGCCCAGGGGGGAGGAGGGAGGTAGGGGAGGGGGGGTTAATCAGATCAAAGCACCGAGCCTTGACTGTCAGCAAGCCAACACATGGGGATGAATGAATCAGCAAGGGAAAGACTAGCAGTTTGGCAGGAACGACACATTGGAAAGATCAATTGGTTGAAGGCCAGTTATTTTATATAAGAAGATAGACACAAAATGGTGGGGCAACTCGGCACGTCAGGTGCTGCCGGACACGCTGAGTTCCTCCAGCATTTTGTGTTCTATCTTCGGGGTAAACCAGCATCTGCAGTTCCTCCCTAGTCATTGTATTTATATAACATTTTTCACAATCTCAACAAATCCCGGTGTAATCTCATGGTGGAGATGGGCAAATTTGGCAGAAGGGCCTATGTCCATGCAATCTAAACCTAAGGACTTTATCTTTAGTATGCTGTGCTCTTCATCGTTAGAAATGCAACGTGGAAACAGGCCCTTGGCCCATCAAGTCCATGCCAGCCATCGATCACCCGTATACCAGTTCTACCCCCACACAATTTACAGAAGCCAATTTAGTTAAAAACCTGCATGTCTTTGGAGTGTGGGAGGGAAACCAGAGCACCCGGAGGAAACCCGCGCAGTCCACGGGGACAACGTGGAAACTCCGTATGGTAAACACCCGCAGTCAGGATCGAACCCGGGTCTATGAGGCAGCATCTCCACTGCTGAGATAGGTCTGTGTAGGAAGGAATTGCAGATGCTGGTTTAAACCGAAGGTGGGCATAAAATGCTGGAGTAACTCAGCGGGACAGGCAGCATCTCCAGAGGTGGTGTTTATCTTCATATCTCCAGTTCCCCTCTCCTCTCCCCCTCCATTTCTCCACTCCCTTCACAGTGAGTGGGGGGTGGAGGAAAGTGAGGGGGAGAGGGGGAGTGTATGTGGGTCAGTTAACCAGTCTCCCCCCCCCCCCCCATATGGGTTTCGGCCCGAAACGTCGCCTATTTCCTTCGCTCCATAGATGCTGCTGCACCCGCTGAGTTTCCCCAGCAATTTTGTGTACCTTCGATATTCCAGCATCTGCAGTTCCCTTTTGAACACTCCCCCCCCCCCCATATAAATCAGTCTGAAGGAGGGTCCCGGCCTGAAATCTACACCTATTCTTTGTCGCCCGTCCCGCTGCGTTACTCCAGCATTTAGTGTCTGTCCGCAGTGAGACCGACCCTCGAAGGTCAGTGAGACCTCGGACACGTCCTCACCTGCGGCCAGGGCCAGGCGGAGGGTGGCCAGCCCCGTCATGCCGGTGGAGCCGAATATCACAACCTTGCTGCCCATGGTCGAAGGCTTCTCCTCCTCGTCCCAGTGTGTCTGCTTGTTGCTGCTGCTGCTGTTGCTGCTGCTGCTGCTGCTGCTGTTGCTCACCGCGGCTGCAGCTTCGCCTTCCGGGTAAGTCTCCGCCCAGCAGCCGCTCAGATCCTCCCTCTCTCTGTCCACCCTCTCCACCCTTCTCTCCCCCTCCTCTCCACCCCTTTATCGACCTCCCTCTCTCTCTCCTTCTCTCCAAGGGCTCTGCCGCCCCACACCCTCTCCCCCTCTCTTCCCCAACCCCTCCCCTCTGCAACCATGTAACCCGCATTCCTACCTTATCTCTGTCTGACCCCTCTCCCCCTTATCCCACCCACCCACCCCTCCTCTATCTTTCCCCCAACTACTCCTCTAGCCTCCCCCGTCACCTGTCATTCCCCTTCATCCCACCCCCTCTGCGGCTTCTTCCCACCTCTCTTTTTCCACTCCTTCACCTTCCCCATCCCTTATCGATCTCCCCATCCAACATGTGCAGGAAGGATCTGCAGATGCTGGTTTAAACCGAAGATAGACACAACAAGCTGGGTCTGAAGAAGGGTCTCGACCGGAAACATCACCCATTCCTTCTCTCCAGAGATGCTGCCCGTCCCGCTGAGTTACTCCAGCTTTTTGTGTTTATATATATATATTTTTTTTTTACAGCGCAAAAACATGTTAAAAACCGCCAAAATGTTGCATTTTTGCACTGTCACAAATTGTGGAAGTCGGGGTAAGCGTGAGAGACATGTACCCAACTTCAGAATTCCAAACGTTAAGCGAAATGAAGGTAAAGAGAAGCGAGAGCTGAAGGGACAACAGCAGCTAAAGTGCTTGGTGAACATTGGCCGTGCATATATCGGAATTGAAAATATTGGGAATGATCGCGTTTGCTCACTGCATTTCATCAACAGTAAGGCATTATTTGTGTTTTTTCTTGATTCCTTTGGTATCTTAAAACGTCTCAGAAGTGATCAATCTGGCCAGATGTGTTTTCTTTTTGTATGTAAAAACCCACTTGAGAACCATGGGCCATCTAAAAATTTTACAGCCAGATTTATCACTTCTGAAACTTTTTAGATGCCAAATGAATCAAGAAAAAACACAAATAATGGGAAGAAAAACGCAGCAACTCTACCGCTGCGCCACCGTTGCCTCACAGCGCCAGAGACCCCGGTTCGATCCCGACTACGGTTGCTGTCTGTGTGGAGTTTGTACGTTCTGTCGGTGAACACGTGGGGTTTCTCCGGGTGCTCCGGTTTCCTCCCACACTCCAAAGACGTGCAGGTTTGTAGGTTAATTGGCTAATGTAAACATTGTGCCTGGTGTAAGATAGTGCTAGTATGCGGGGTAGGCGCTGGTCCACGGGGCCGAAGGGCCTGTTACTGCACACAGTTTCTAAAGTAAAGCAATTATCCTTGATACTTAATTATCCAATTATCCTTGAGCATTTATTCATCAACTAGCATCACCGAATATTCTCTGCCACAGAAGGCAGCAGAGGCCAATTCACTTGATGCTTTCAAGAGGGAGATTTAGCTCTTAGGGCTAAGGGAATCAAGGGATAAATAATAATAATAATAATAATAAATACTTTATTGATCCCTCAGGGAAATTCAGATGTCCAGAAGCCCCCAACCAACAAACCCACAGATTCAAAACGAACGCAGACAGAAAATACATAGAATACAATGTGGACACTACCTGAGAGCAATAAATACTTAAAAAGACCAATAATTAACAATTAAAAATTAAAAATTGCAAAAATGCATCCCCCTACAGCCTAGCAGTCCGAATTATAAAATCTAATGGCTGCAGGGGTGAAGGAACTCCTGAACCGCTCCATTCTACAGGGCAGGGAGAGGAGCCGGTTGTTGTTCCGAGTGCTCTTTTGACTCCAGAATTACATGGAGAGGATGCCCGGGGTTTTTCAGGATGACCTGCACCTTGTGCCTCATACGCCTCTCAAGCACATCCATCCCAGAGTCTACTCTCCCCTCCAGCACTGAGCTAGCTCGTTTAACCAGTTTGACCAGCTTCTTGTTGTTTTTTGCACTAATGCTGTTGCCCCAGCAGACAACAGCGTAGAAAATAACACTTGCAACCACCGTGTTGTAAAACATGTGCAGCATATCATTACACACATTGAAGGATTTGAGCCTTCTGAGGAAAAAGAGTCTGCTCTGGCCTTTTTTGTAGAGGGAGTCAGAGTTGACAGACCAGTCCAGTTTGTTGTCAAGGTGGACTCCAAGGTATTTATATGTCTGCACCACCTCAATGTCAGCCCCTGCAGCGTTGACCGGCTGAAGGGGGAGCTTGGACCTGCCAAAGTTAACCACCATCTCTTTAGTCTTAGTTGTGTTCAGGATGAGACAGTTCTCTTCACTCCAGGAACAAAAGGCACTGGTCAAGTTCCTGTATTCCTCCTCCTGCCCGTTCCTTACACATGCCACAATCGCTGTATCATCTGAATATTTCTGTACGTGGCATGTGTCAGACTTATAGTTAAAGTCTGCTGTATACAGGGTGAAGAGGAACGGGGCCAGAACCGTTCCCTGTGGGGCTCCAACATTGCACACCACTGTGCCAGAGACACTGCCCCCCAGCTTGACAAACTGTGGTCGACCCGTCAGGTAGTCGTATATCCAGGAGATAAATGTGGAATCCACCCCCATCTTCTTAAGCTTGTCATTCAGAATCAGGGGTTGGATGGTGTTGAACGCACTTGAGAAGTCGAAGAACATAATCCTCACATAGCCACCGGGTTTGTCCAAAAAGGAGTAGATCCGGTGCAGCATGTAGAGGACTGCGTCATCCACCCCAATGTTCTCCTGGTATGCAAACTGTAGTGGGTCGAGTGCGTGCTGGACTTGTGGTCTCAGTAGACGAATGAGTAGCCGCTCCATTGTGATCATGATATGGGATGTAAGGGCCAGAAGTTGATGTAGTCCGTTATGCATCCAGCCATCCTGTCGATGTCCATACAGCTGTTTTATTCCTGTGGCTCCATCAGTATGTCCCAGTCTGTGCATTGAAAGCAGTCCCTCAGTGATTCACTGGCCTCTGGTGTCCACTTTCTGAAAGACAGAGTGGTTGTAGGCTGTCTCAGTACACAGGGTTTGTAAGAAGGCCTTAGATAAACCAGGTTGTGATCTGATTTGCCAAGCGGTGGAAAGGCTAAGACACTATAGGCCTCCTTCACATTGACATAGCACAAGTCCAGTGTCTTATTGTGCCTTGTGGGACAGTCAACATACTGTGAGAAGCCTGACAAGTGGGGGCTGATGTTCACATGATTGAAGTCCCCTGATAAGGCAATGAGTACGCCCGGGTGTCGGGTCTGTAATCTCGCGACAGTCTCTTGGATGACGTCACATGCAACTACAGGCTCCGCTCGAGGAGGAATGTAAACAATAATGGCGACGATGATGGGGAGAAAGCATGAACGGGGTACTGATTTTGGATGATATTGCCATAATATTGAATGGCGGTGTAGACCCGAATGGCCTACTCCTGCACCTATTGTCTATGGTTGCCTATCTATTCCCTCCAGTGATACAGCCTAAGAAGGGTCTCGACCCAAAACATTGCCTATTTCCTTCGCTCCATAGATGCTGCCTCACTCGCTGAGTTTCTCCAGCATTTTTGTCCACCTGCTGAGTTACTCCAGCACTTTGTGTTTTGCTCGAGATTCCAGCATCTGCAGTTCTTTTTTTATTTTTGTCTTAAGGTGATGTTTGGTTTCTTTGGCCTATTTGGGACTGTTGTAAACTAATTAATGATTGCCTGGTCAGCAGCTCAGTCATTGTTTCTCCATGTGATTGCCACACTGGTATCATCCAGGAATGGTCATCCTCACTGTTTACTTGCTGGGATTTGTGTCATAGGATCGAGTGGCGCCATCTGCAGTCAGGCTGGTGAATTCTCCCTCCTGGGCTTAGGCAATGTCAAATGATGAATGACCTCCAGAGATGACCATTCAAGAGAGTTTATTGTCATGTGTCCCTGACAGGACAATGAAATTCTTGCTTTGCTTCAGCACAACAGAACATAGTAGGCATTGACTACTAAACAGATCAGTGTGTCCATATACCATTATATTCGTAAATACACACATGAATAAATAAACTGATACAGTGCAAATAACAGATAATGGGCTGTTAATGTTCATAGTTTTGTCCTAGCCAAGTTTAATAGCCTGATGTCTGTGGGGAAGTAGCTATTCCTGAACCTGTTCTTTGCAGTCTTCAGGCTCCTGTACCTTCTACCTGAAGGTAGCAGGGAGATGAGTGTGTGGCCAGGATGGTGTGGGTCCTTGATGATGCTGCCAGCCTTTTTGAGGCAGCGACTGCGATAGATCCCCTCGATGGAAGGGAGGTCAGAGCCGATGATGGACTGGGCAGTGTTTACTACTTTTTGTAGTCTTTTCCTCTCCAGGGCGCTCAAGTTGCCGAACCAAGCCACGATGCAACCGGTCAGCATGCTCTCTACTGTGCACCTGTAGATGTTAGATGCTGCCTGACCCGCTGAGTTACTCCAGCACTTTGTGCCTATCTTTCAGTTATAGGTGGATACAGTTGAGGGAAATGTTTGATTGACAATGCAAAAACATCTTGGTGGAGGGGGGCGGGGGGAAGACACGATAATAATAATAATAATAATAATATATTTTATTGTCATTGCACGTCAGTGCAACGAGATTTAGTATGCAGCTTCCAACCGATGTAAAAGAAGAGTAAAATAAATAAATAGCTGTGCGACGTGACCATCCGAGGGAGACAGTCCAGGGGGGATGGGGGGCACTCAGCAGGGCCGGTTCAGAGCCGCTATAGCTCTGGGAATAAAGCTGTTTCTGAGTCTGGAGGTTCGGGCGTAGAAGGCCTTGTAACGTCTGCCGGAGGGAAGTAGTTCGAACAGTCCGTTACAAGGGTGTGAGGAGTCTTTATGGATGCTGACGGCCTTCCTGAGGCACCGTGTGTGGTAGATGCCCTCCAAGGCTGGTAGCGGTGTCCCAATGATCCTCTGCGCTCTGTGGACGACGCGGTGAAGAGCTCTCCTCTCCGCCTCCATGCAGCTGAGATACCACACAGAGATGCCATACGTTAATATGTTCTCTGTGGTGCAGCGGTAGAACGTTGTCAGCAGCTGTTGGGGCAGACCAGTCTTTTTTAATGTCCTCAGGAAGAACAGTCGTTGCTGTGCCTTCTTGACCAGCGCAGCGGTGTTGGTGGACCATGTGAGGTCCTCAGAAATGTGAGTGCCCAGAAACTTAAAGCTGGACACTCTCTCCACACTGTCCCCGTAAATGGAGATTCGGGCGTATTCTCCATTATGGGACCTCCTGAAGTCAATAATCAGCTCCTTGGTCTTGAAGGTGTTTAGTGACAAGTTGTTACGTGCGCACCAGTCCACCAGGTTCTGCACCTCCGCTCTGTAGTTTGTTTCATCACCGTTGGGGATCAGCCCAATCACTGTTGTGTCGTCTGCAAACTTCACGATGGTGTTGGTGTCGAATGCAGGAACACAGTCGTGAGTGAAGAGGGAGTAGAGCATGGGGCCTAGTACACAGCCCTGTGGTGTGCCGGTGCTCAGGGTGATAGTGGAGGACAGGTGCGGGCCCAGTCTCCCTGCCTGCGGTCGCTCCGTCAGAAAGTTCAGGATCCAATCGCATATCGGCGAGCTGAGGCCTAGCTGGTGGAGTTTGGTGGTGAGCTTGGTGGGGATGACTGTATTGAATGCAGAGCTATAGTCAATGAAGAGCATCCTCACGTACGTGCCCTGTAATTGCTGAAGTAACTCAGCGGGTCAGGTTGCATCTCCGGAGAACATGGATAGGTGATTTTTTTGATCAGGAGCCTTCTTCAGACTGATTGTGGTGGGGAAAGAAAGCTGGAATGGCAGAGGGGTAAGGTAAAGCCTGACGAGTTATAGGTGAAAAAGGGTCTCGACACGAAACGTCACCTATTCCTTCGCTCCATAGATGCTGCCTCACCTGCTGAGTTACTCCAGCATTTTTGTCTACCTTCCATTTTTCCAGCATCTGCAGTTCTTTCTTAAATGCTGAGTTTTTCTAGCACTGTGTCTATCTTCGAGTTATAGGTGGATACAGGTGAAAGAGATTTTTCATAGGCAGATGGCTGGACAAAGGCCTGAGATGAAAAGTCAAAAGGAGTGAGATAAGGATAGAAGTGAAGCCAGAGGAAGGAATGTTGGTGGCAGGAGAGAGAGAAGGGGACAAATGGGTACAAGTCCAGGTGGGGTATTAGGGAGGGAGAGGGGAGGCTAAAGGGCCTGTCCCATTGTCGAGGTAATTCAAGAGCTCTCCCGAGTCAAAAGAAATGGTTAGTAAGAACTAACGAGATGGCTTTTTGAAACGGCTTGAGAAGCAGAATGTCCCCCTCTGATGCCCAGTTCAATCATAATTCTCAGCCCATCACTTCAGTTGTGAAACCGAGTTCCTCTAATATGCTTGAGACTTGCTTAGTTTAGTTGCTTGATCATTGTGGTGAGATTATCTGTTCATATAATAATAATAATAATAAATAGCCATATCCCATTAAGATTCTTAATTGTTTGGATTTAATTTGGGGGAATGTAACAGCCATGCCTAATTCCTTTTTTAATTCATCTGCTTCCCTCTTCAAAGTGGGCTTCCCTCCTCTGCATTGATTCAAGAGAGTTTATTGTCATGTGTCCCAGGTAGGACAATGAAATTCTTGCTTTGCTTCAGAACAGAATATTGTACGCATAAATAAATACAGAACAGATCAGTGTGTCCATATACCATTGAATATATATATATACACACACATAAATAAACAGATAAAGTGCAATGGGCTATAAATGTTCAGAGTTTTGTTTGAGTTGAGTTTAATAGTCTGATGGCTGTGGGGAAGTAGCTATTCCTGAACCTGGATGTTGTACATTTCAGGCTCCTGTACCTTCTACCTGAAGGCAGCGGAGAGATGAGTGAGTGGCCAGGATGGTGTGGGTCCATGATGATGCTGCCAGCCTTTTTAGGCAGCGACTGCGATAAATCCCCTCGATGGTGGGGAGGTCAGAGCCGATGACTGGGCAGTGTTTACTACTTTTTGCAGTCTTTTCCGCTCCTGGGCGCACAAGTTGCTGAACCAAGCCACGATGCAA
Organism: Amblyraja radiata; assembly: GCF_010909765.2. Lineage (NCBI taxonomy): Eukaryota > Metazoa > Chordata > Chondrichthyes > Rajiformes > Rajidae > Amblyraja > Amblyraja radiata. The sequence goes on along the minus strand of NC_045996.1, from coordinate 8,053,564 downwards.
CCGGTCAGCATGCTCTCTACTGTGCACCTATAGACGTTCGAGAGAGCCCTCCATGACATACCGACTCACCGTAAACTTCTCAGGAAGTAGAGTGCTGATGTGCCTTCATTGACGAGTGGTTCTAGAAGATTGTTTGTCAAGGGCAAAGAGGGGCGAGTAATAAACGTTGTGGTTTGCCAGCAATGCCAAAGAACAAACTTGAAGAAGGATTGCAGCCTAATTAGCGCAGTGCATTTTTGTTACTGGTTCTGAGGGTCTGGAAACTATTAATCTAAGTTATTGGGGTTCTGACGTCTGTGTCGGCAGGGGACATAGTTGCAGAATAAGGGGGGGCTCTTTTAAAACTGAGATGAGGAAGAACTTCTTCACCCAGAGGGTGGTTAATTTATGGAATTCACTGCCCCAGGGAGCAGTGGAAGCAGAAACTTTAAATATATTTAAGACTAAAATAGATGGTTTTTTAGCTGCCAAGGGGATAAGGGGCTACGGGGAGAGGGCAGGGATATGGACCTAGGTATGGTTAGTATAGTAAGACCTGAGTGATCTCCTGGACAAGTGTCGATCGCCTGGATTGGGGTCGGAGAGGAATTTCCCGGATTTTTTTCCCGAATTGGACCTGGGTTTTTATCCGTTTTTTTGCCTCCCCCAGGAGATCACGAGGTTCTTGGGGTGGAGAGGGGTGATAGCGGTATAAAGGGGAGGGTAGTGTCTTGTGTTCTGTGTCTTGTGTCTACTGTTTGTGGGTAAGTGTGTCTGTTTAGTGTTCAGCCATGAGCGAATGGCGGTGCGGGCTCGACGGACCTGGTGGTCTACTCTCGCACCTACTTTCTATGTTTCTATGTAATCCTGAAAGCAGGGAGATAGAGATAATGTTTGGATACACTGACCAAAGGACACTCGCTGAACAAAAACAAGAGCATGTGCACAAACAAGCAGATTGCAATCACACGTAAGTACACATACAGGGAAAAGAATGCAGAAAGTTGTAACCACCGCCCCGTCCATCATCGGCTCTGACCTCCCCACCATAGAAGGGATCCATCGCAGTCGCTGCCTCAAAAAGGCAGCCAACATCATCAAGGACCCACACCATCCTGGCCACGCACTCATCTCTCCGCTACCATCGGGCAGAAGGTACAGGAGTCTGAAATCTGTTCCATCCAGGTTCAGGAACAGCTACTTCCCCACAGCCATCAGGCTATTAAACACGCCAACAAACAGACTCTGAACTGTAACAGCCTATTGCACTTTATCTGCTTATTTATGTGTCTATTGAACTGAACTGTCGTGTATTTTTGCTTACAATACTCTGTTGTGCTGCAGCAAGCAAGAATTTCATTGTCCTATCTGGGGGACATGACAATAAACTCTCTTGACTTGACTTGAGATTAAGTGAGTGAAACTAATCATTGCCAATTCTCAGCAAGGATCTCAGACCTGAAGTATTAACTGTTTCTCGTTCCACAGATGCTGCCTGACCTGCTGGCTGTTTCCAGCATTTTGTATTGGCAGTAGGTTGTTTAACATTTTCTGAAGCCATCTGATTCAAAATGTGTCTTAACACAAGGCAAGTGCAGTTTGTGCTCTTTTGCAAACTTACTGAGGGGATCTCATTACTGGGAGGTCTCATTTGCTCTGGAAGACAGTAGCCGTGGTCAGGTTGCAACTCGGATGTCTGGCGCTGCAAGGCAGCAAATTTACCGCTGCACCACCCCTGCACCCTAGTGTCTTTCAGTCCAAACAAAGAACTCGCTGAAGGTACGAGGGACAGGTTGGCAAACTACATGAAAGACCAGGTCACTGGGCAGGAATTGGGTGGCAATAGAGAAAAGTAAGTAAGTTTATTGGCCAAGTATTCACATACAAGGAATTTGCCTTGGTGCTCCGCCCACAAGTAACAACATGACATACAGTGATAGTTACGAATGACTCAGAAAACACTAAACCAGTGGTTCCCAACCTTTTTTTGGCCATGCCCCACCTAATCACCTCTAAAATCCTGATGCCCCCCCCCCCCCTTTTTTACCCCCAAAAAATTATTTACTCAAAATAACATCTGAAACATAAACTACATATGTTTACCTGATGGAAATTCCAAAAAAATAAAAATCGAAAATTTGGACCCAGACCTCCTCAGTCGCGCTCAATTGCCCCCCTTAAAAATCAAATTGCCCCCCTGTGGGGCGTACGCCCCACGTTGGGAACCACTGCACAACATTAATAATAATAAGACATTAATGATAAAACACCATTGATCAAGCATGTGAACCAACAAAATACCAGATCAAAGGGAGGCTACAGATTTTTGTCTGTTGAGTAGAGCAACTACTCGTGGATAAAAACTGTTTTTATGTCTGGCTGTGGCAGCTTTGACAGTCCGGAGTCGCCTTCCAGAGGGAAGTGATTCAAAGAGTTTGTGGCCAGGGTGAGAGGGGTCAGAGATGATCTTACCCGTTCACTTCCTGGCCCTTGCAGTGTACAGTTCATCAATGGGGGGAAGGTTGCAGCCAATAACCTTCTCTGCTGATCGGACGATTCGCTGCAGCCTCCAGGTGTCGTGCTTGGTGGCTGAGCCAAACCAGACCATGATGGAGAAGGTGAGGACAGACTCTACGATGGCCGTGTAGAATTGGACCATCATGGCCTGTGGCAGATTGTGCTTCCTCGGCTGCCGCAGGAAGTACATCCTCTGTTGTGCCTTTTACACGATTGCGCCAAATGCTCAGTAGAGCCACTGCTTGACAACACACAAGACTGACTGTCACCTGTTCATTCCCTCCACAGATGCTGCCTAACCCGCAGAGTTCCTCCAACAGTTTGTGTTTTGCTTTCTATGACCACATTGAGTTTCCTCTGATTGCAGGTTGCGTGGTAGGTTAATTGACCAGTTAGGTAGGTGATTGGTGAAATCAGTGAAATTGACCAGTGTGTAGGTAGGTGATTTGTGAAATCTTGTTAAGTATATGGGGAGACTAAAACATAAGCGATTAACATATCACTCATATAGACAATAGACAATAGGTACAGAGTTAGGCCATTTGAGCCAGCACCGCCATTCAATGTGATCATGGCTGATCATCCCCAATCAGTACCCTGTTCCTGCCTTCTCCCCATATCCCCTGACTCCGCTATTTTTAAGAGCCCTATCTAGCTCTCTCTTGAAAGCATCCAGAGAACCTGTCTCCACCGCCCTCTGAGGCAGAGAATTCCACAGACTCACAACTCTCCGTAAGAAAAAGTGTTTCCTCGTCTCCGTTCTAAATGGCTTACTCCATATTCAGAAACTGTGGCCCTGGTTCTGGACTCCCCCAACATCGGGAACTTGTTTCCTGCCTCTTGCGTGTCCAAGTCCTTAACAATCTTATATGTTTCAAACTGTTAATTGCCCTCTAGTGTGTAGGTAGGTGATTGGTGAAATCTTGTTGAGTATATGGGGAGAATAAAATGCGATTAACATATCACTCATATACTTGGTAGGTACACAAAAATGCTGGAGAAACTCAGCGGGTGCAGCAGCATCTATGGAGCGAAGGAAATAGGCGACGTTTCGGGCTGAAACCCTTCTTCAAAGCCTTCTTCGACCCGAAACGTCGCCTATTTCCTTCGCTCCATAGATGCTGCTGCACCCGCTGAGTTTCTCCAGCATTTCTGTGTACCTTCGATCTTCCAGCATCTGCAGTTCCTTCTTGAACACTCATATACTTGTACTGGACTGCATACAAAAATGAATCTCGGCACATGTGGCAACAAAGTACCATTGAATAAAAGTTGTCCAACCATGGATCACAGGAGAAGATCACTTTACAAAGGTTAAGAAGGTTTTAAGAAATAAGAACTGAGTCTGTGGATTGGGAACATTTCACAATTTGGCAAATGATTACAAGAGGGAGTGCAGCGTAGGTTTACAATTCCTGGGATGGTGGGACTGTCATATGCTGAGAGAATGGAGCAGCTGGGCTTGTACACTCTGGAGTTTAGAAGGATGAGAGGGTATCTCATTGAAACATATAAGATTGTTAAGGGCTTGGACACGCTAGAGGCAGGAAACACGTTCCCGATGTTGGGGGAGTCCAGAACCAGGGGCCACAGTTTAAGAATAAAGGGTAAGCCATTTAGAACGGAGACGAGGAAACACTTTTTCTCACAGAGAGTTGTGAGTCTGTGGAATTCTCTGCCTCAGACGGCGGTGGAGGCAGGTTCTCTGGATACTTTCAAGAGAGAGCTAGATAGGGCTCTTAAAGATAGCGGAGTCAGGGGATATGGGGAGAAGGCAGGAACGGGGGGGGGGGGGTTACTGATTGGGGATGATCAGCCATGGTCACATTGAATTGCGGTGGTGGATCGAGGGGCCGAATGGCCTACTCCTGCACCCATTGTCTATTGAAAATGCTGGAAGTATAACAAAAAGTGTGATATACGATACGATACAACTTTATTTATCCCAGGAGGGAAATTAATCTGCCAAATCATAAAACACACAATACACTAAATTAAAGTGATGAGTGGAAAGGATTGGGGATGTGCAAAGATTTGGAAGGGGGGGGGAAGTCAGTCTCAGTCTACCGCATGACAGAAGGGGGAAGAGTTGTACAGTTTGATAGCCACAGGGAAGAAGGGTCTCCTGTGGCATTCTGTGCTGCATCTTGGTGGAACCAGTCTGTTGCTGAAGGTGCTCCTCAGGTTGACCAGTGTGTCATGGAGGGGGTGTGAGCTGTATTGTCCAGGATGCTCCAAGATATCAAGACAATAACAAAAACAATAATATGATTGAGCAGAGTCTACAAGGATTTATGAGAATACATTTGACCAATTAATTCACGATCTTTGAGGATGTGTCCTGATTAGACCTAGTTGGCGCAGTGCAGCTAGATTTTGAGCAAGGCTTTTGATAAGATCCCATGCAAGAAGTCACTAAACATGGTTATGGTAGTATGAGGGATAAATTACCAGCATAGACTGGGAGTTGGTTAAGTTAAAAATGTTTTATTGTCATATGTCCCAGACAGAACAATGAAATTCTTACTTGCAGCAGTACGACATAATATATAAACATAGTAGTCTGCAAATATAATAAACAAGAAAAAATATATATGTATGTATACAGACATATATATGTATATATATATACATATATACACACACACACACATGTATACAATACTAGACCAAGTGCAAACCCGCTGGGTCTGTTCCCCCAATGTGGGGGGAGTTAGGGGGAGGCGGGGTGGGGAGACCGCTGGGTCCCCTCCCCTCAACGTGCGGTTGCGGGGGGGGGCTGCAGCTTCATACACACACGGGGGGAGGGGGATGGGGTGAGGGGAGTGTTGGGGGAGATGGGGTGGGTAAGGGGAGGGGGAGAGGGAGGAAGGGGAGAGAGGGAGGGAGGGAGAGGGAGAGAGAGAGGGGGAGGGAGGGGAAGAGGGGGAGGGAGAGAGAGAGGGGGTGTATATACAGTTCAGAGCTTATTTGGAGGTTGCCGTGTTTAATAGCATGATGGTTGTAGGGAAGAAGCTGCTCCTGACCCTGGATGTTGTAGTTTTCAGGCTCCTATACCTTCTTCCCGACGGCAGGAGTGAAATGAGACAGCAAATGAGGTTGGCAGGCTTTGGGCAACAGATGCTGCAGTGAATGTGCTTGGCTCCCATCCATTCAAAACCTACACCAATGAGTTGGCCGAAGGGACCAATGTACAAGTTTCAAGTCTGCAGATGCCACAGGTCGAAGTGGCTCGTGCGTAGGATGCAGAGGCTTCAAGTGGATACAGTCAAGCTTAGTGAACATGCAGCAATGGAGTAGAATGTGGAAAAATGTTAGGTTATCCACTATGTAACAAAACACAGAAAAATCAGATTTATTTTTTACAGTAAGAAATGTCGATTTTTAAAATGACTTAAGTAATCTTGTACACAGGTTTGGGGGTGGCACGGTGGTGCCATGGTGGCCAGAGACCCGAGTTCGATCCCAACTATGGGTGCTGTCTGTACGGAGTTTGTATGTTCTCCCTGTGACAGCGTGGGTTTTCTCTGGTGTCCTCCTACACTCCAAAGACATGCAGGTTTGTAGGTTAATTTCGGTAAGAAATTTGGTAGGTTAATTTCGGTAGAAGTTCACCAGAATCTGAGGAGACAGATGGACCTTCTTCAGTCTCCTCAGGAAGAAGAGACGCTGGTGAGCCTTCTTGACCAATGTTGAGGTATTGTGGGTCCAAGAGAGGTCATTGGAGATGTTGACCCCCCAGAAACCTGAAGCTGGAAACACCATACTTCGGTAAGAAATTAACCTTCCCCCAGAAAAATTGCACTACTACGACTGTATGTATATATATTTATTGCTCATATTCTATGTTCGCTCTTCTGTGGAGATGCTAACTGCATTTCGTTGTCCCTGACTCTACACTGCACAATGACAATAAAGTTTGAATCTGAATCTGTAAAAAAAAATAGTGAATTGTCCCTAGTGTGTAGGATAGTGCTAGTGTACGAGGTGATGGCTGGTCAGTGCGGACACGGTGGGTCGAAGGGCCTGTTTCAGCGCTGTATCTCCAAAGTCACTGAAAGTTAATGTGACAGTGCAGCAGCCAACTCCAAAGGCAAATGGTGCGTTGGTCCTCATCGCAAGGGGATTCATGCACAAGAATAACGATATTGTATGGGGCTTTGGTAAGACCACAGCAGCAGTCATGTATGTGTCCAATTCTGCTCTCATTACCCAAGGAAGGATATACTTACTGAGGAAGGGTGATTAGCAGTCTTATCGTACCAACTTCTGGGAGCTGAGCCTATCTTATGAAGGGAGACTAAATGGGTGAGGACTTGATTCTCTAGAATTGAAAGTAAACTCTTTAAAATATACAATTCTTAGACGGCACCACAGGGGTAAATTGAGGAAATTGAGGCAGCATCTCCTGAGAAAAGGAATAGGTGATGTTTCGGGTCAAGACCCTTCATCAGACTCAATTATGGTCTCGACCCGAAACGTCACCTATTCCTTTACTCCAGAGATGCTGCCCGAGTTACTCCAGCATTTGGTGTCTATATTCTGTGTAAACCCGCATCTACAGTTTATTGAAATCATATTCTATGTCGCTCTCCAGGGAGATGCTAACTGCATTTCGTTGTCTCTGTACTGTACACTGACAATGACAATTAAAGTTGAATCTGAATCTGAATCAGTTCCTTCTTACTCATCTACCAGAATGCTGCCTGGATTAAAGCGAATTAGCTACAGGGAGAGGTTGAACAAACTTGCACTTTTTCTTCTCTGGAACTTGAGAACAGGGATTGAGGGGAGACCTGATAGAAATATATAAAATTATGGGAGGCATAGAGAGGGGAGATAGTCAAAACCTTTTTTCCCTCCAGGGTGGAAATGTCAAAGACTAGACGGCATTGGTTTATGGTGAGAGGGGCAAAGTTCAAAGGAGATGTGAGGGGCAAGTTCTTTTGCACAGAGGGTTGTTGGTGCCTGGAATGTGGTGCCACAGGTGGTGGTAGAGGCAGGTACGATAGTGACGTTTAAGGGGCTTTTGGACAGGCAAATGGATATGCACGTAGTGAGGGATATGGATCATGTGTGGGCAGATATTAGTTCAGCTTGGCATCATGTTCGGCACAGCATTGCCAGCTGAAGGGCCTGTTCCTGTGCTGTACCTTTTCTTCTAACTCCCCTGATCCTAAGCACATTGGTCAATGTATGCTACAACACAGAGGTTGCTTTTAGTAGTTAAGAGTCATAGAGTGATACAGTGTGGAAACAGGCCCTTTAGCCCAACTTGCCCACACCGGCCAACATGTCCCAGCTATACTTGTCCCAGCTGCCAGTATTTGATCATATCCTTCCAAACCTGTCTTATCCATGTACCTGTCTAACTGCTTCCTAAATGATGGGATAGTCCCTGCCTCAAATACCTCCCTTGGCAGCTTGTTCCATACATCTACCATGCTTTGTATGAAAACGTTATCCCTCAGATTCTTATTAAAATCTATTCCCCTTCACCTTAAACCTATGTCCTCTGGTCCTCGATTCACCTACTCTGGGCAAGAGACCCAATCTATTCCTCTCATGATCTTATACACCTCTATAAGATCACCCCTCAATCTCCTGCATTCCAAGGAATAGAATCCCAGCCTGCTCACCCTCCACCTATAGCTCAGACCCTCTTGTCCTGTCAACATCCTCGTAAATCTTTTCTTTCCAGCTTGACAACATCTTTCCTATATAGATGAACTGAACAGAACACAAGACTCTAAATGTGACCTCACCAACGTCTTATACACCTGCAACACAACCTCCCAACTTCTAGACACAATATTCTGGCTGATGAAGGCCTATGTGCCAAAAGCCTTTTGCCAATTAGTTGCCAATGAAAGCAGTGCATAGACAATTATACGTAAACTGGGGTAGCCAAGTTGGTGAATCTAATGGAGAAATGCAGAAAAGAATCACGAGGATGTTGACTCTATGAAATGAATTGTATTTCCACTAGACAATAGGTGCAGGAGTAGGCCATTTGGCCCTTCGAGCCAGCACCGCCATTCAATGTGATCATGGCTGATCATCCACAATCAGTACCCCGTTCCTGCCTTCTCCCCATATCCCCTGACTCCGCTATTTTTAAGAGCCCTATCTAGCTCTCTCTTGAAAGCATCCAGAGAACCTGCTTCCACCGCCCTCTGAGGCAGAGAATTGCACAGACTCACCACTCTCTGTGAGAAAAAGTGTTTCATCGTCTCCGTTCTAAATGGCTTACTCCTTATTCTTAAACTGTGGCCCCTGGTTCTGGGTTCACTAACAAGTCTAGAAATGGGGATCAAAGTAAAAAAAAAAAAGAAATGCTGGGCCTTTAGGACTAAAAAGTGGAGAAATTTACCCACTCTAGTATATCAGAGTGGATTTGAGGAATTCTCTACCTGGGAGAACTCCATATGATGATTGCATTCAAAGCACAGAGGTACAGATTTCTGGATATTGGAGATCAAGAGAAAACAAATAGGCCGGAAAATGCCCTCTGAGGAAGACCTGCCCCCCTTTTAAGTCATTTTCCTACTTGTTTTTATTCAGCCCACAAAATATACTAAATTATTCAATGGGCGATGAAGTATTTCAAGTGTTGCTTTGTTAGGTATTTGCAGTACTGGTGACTGATACAGGTGTTTTTCACATACAATGTGTTGATGACCACATAACCCAGAATTTTGCTTTTAGTAATTTTGAATGAAGGGCAAGTATCAGCCTTGACACACCTGGAACAATTCATCTGCTGATCCTGTTCAAAAGATTATTTAGCAGTATGTCAACTAGAAAGATGCATCTGCTAATATATTAATAAAACTAGGAAAGTTATATATTGTTCACCTTGGGACAGGAAGGGCTAATCCAATGTAGACAAAATTGCTGGAGAAACTCAGCGGGTGCAGCAGCATCTATGGAGCGAAGGAAATTCTTCCTTCGCTCCATAGATGCTGCTGCACCCGCTGAGTTCCTCCAGCACTTTTGTCTACCTTAAGGGCTAATCCAATGGTTATAACAGGCTGTGTGGATAAAATCAATGACCTCTTCAAAATGGGACATCAAAAACAATGGGGGAAAAACACAAACTGCTGGAGCAACTAGGGACCATCATTGGAGGGAAATGGCCAGGCAACATTTCTGGTCTGGACCCTTCTTCAAGACAAAAACGAGAGTTGATCGAAGTGAATCGGGCTTGTTTTCAACCTGGAATGTTATAAACATACCTGACTAAGTAGATTCCTGGAACAAGAGGGCGGTGTACGAGACCGACATGTGAAGAATGTAAAGAATTACAAGTGGTGCCTGCGACATGACAGAAAGTAGAACAAATTCTCCTCCAAGAAGCTAAGTCAAGCAGAGCTGTAAAGTTTACTCGATTCTAGGAAAACAGTGCCTTGGATTTTTTTTTGTTTTTGGTTCCACACACACACACCCCAGCTAGAAAAGTAGGTTGGGCTCGAATCTTGAGTGTTGGTGAGCTGTCCTGCAGCAGAAAGTGTGTGTGTGTTGGTGTGTGTGTGTGTGTGTGTGTGTGTGTGTTGGTGTGTGTGTGTGTTGGTGTGTGTGTGTGTTGGTGTGTGTGTGTGTTGGTGTGTGTGTGTGTGTCTATGTGTTGGTGTGTGTGTGTGTTGGTGTGTGTGTTGGTGTGTGTGTTGGTGTGTGTGTGTGTTGGTGTGTGTGTGTGTGTGTTGGTGTGGGTGTGTGTATGTTGGTGTGTGTGTGTGTGTTGGTGTGTGTGAGTGTGTGTGTGTTGGTGTGTGTGTGTTGCTGCCCAGGGTAGCCCTGGCTCCAGTTACAAGGCCATCTGATGGAGGATTAAGACTTGGCCGGGTTTAACTCGGGATACGACCGTGCTCCACTCCCCTGCAGTTTCTGGATCATCCTCTCCAGGAGGCACCGGTTGGGCCCCTTGAACTGGAAGACCTTGGAGCCGTTCTTGTAGAACTGGAAGGTGGGGAACCACTCAATGCGGCAACGCTGCACCACCTCCTTGGCCACGTTGATGTCCACCTCGTAGAAGGCCACGTCCGGGTAGCACTCGGCGAACTCGTCCAGGTACAGGCGGATCATCTGGCAGAACTCGCACCAGCTGGTGGAGAAGAGCAGGACGACCAGCTGCTGGTCGCTGACCCGCAGCGCCGACTCGTAGTCCATTGCGCTGCTGATGCACGACGGTCTGCTCATGGTGCTGCCCCGGCGCCGACTGACTGACTGAGGCGAGGCTAGTCCCGAGGCTTCGCGACCCCCACCTGACGTGACTAGGCCCCGGCCCCGCCCCCTCCCCCCCACGCACTGACGTCAGCCGACGTGACACAGAGCCCCTTCCCGCAACGCCATTGGCCCGCCGTCCACGGGTCCCACCAATCAAATCAGGCCTCTTTGGCTATCATAGCAACGGGTGTTAAAAATATAAAATGTCGTCGGTTTATCACCTATTGCCTCACGATTCGCCATTATCGCCCTAATTAAACTTTGATTGGAGTCGGTGCATTCATCTGGAGTGTTTTATTTGTGTTTAGGGATGTTTTGGGCAAAGATCCTATAGGATCTTTGGTTTTGTGGTCGCCACACACAGGGGGCTGCGCTGATTGGTTCACCCGGCTGTCAATAGTGGAGGTCCCGCCCAGGTTTGGTGAGTGGCGGCCGGGCGGGCCAATCAGAGCTGGGCTGGCGGCGCTCCCGTTGGGTGGGGCGCCAATGGGAGAGGGAGGGGGGCGGGTGCTTCCGGTGGGCGGGTCGAGTCGGGATCGTTGGCCCGGAGCGGCGGCGGCGGCGGCGGCGGCGGCTGAAGCTGAAGGAAAACAACAAGAGCAGCGGCGGTGGCGGCGGCTGAGGCTGAGTCGCCGGTCACCGCACAACACAACACAACACACACACACACAGCTCGATGGCGGCCAGGCGGCGGCGATCATGATCGCAGCGCTGGAAAAAAAAAGCCCGTGTCACACAGTCGCCCGAAACTAACTCAGCAGGTAAGTGGAGGGAGGGGGAGGGGGGTATTAGTTTTTATTATTAGATTGCCCTGCGCTGCTTCGAACGGCGGCGCTCGGTTGTAACTGAGCCTGGCTGCCCGGCGATCCAGCCAACGTTGTTGGTTCCCGGGGCCCCCCGAGTTTGATCGGGGCGGAGGGAGCTGGGGCCGCCCTCTACTGCGCATGTCCAACCGCGCAACGCACGGTGGGACTTGTAGTCCATGGCAAGTCAAGTTTATTTGTCACATACACATACGAGATGTGCAGTGAAATGAAAGTGGCAATGCTCGCGGACTTTTGTGCAAAAGACAAACAACCAAACAAACTATAAACACAATCATAACACACATATTCTTTTACATAACTTGCACTGAACATAGAAAATAGGTGCAGGAGTAGGCCATTCGGCCCTTTGGTGCCTGCACTGCCATTCAATATGATCATGGCTGATAGAAACATAGAAACATAGAAATTAGGTGCAGGAGTAGGCCATTCGGCCCTTCGAGCCTGCACCGCCATTCAATATGATCATGGCTGATCATACAACTCAGTATCCTGTACCTGCCTTCTCTCCATATCCCCTGATCCCTTTAGCCACAAGGGCCACATCTAACTCCCTCTTAAATATAGCCAATGAACTGGCCTCAACTACCTTCCGTGGCAGAGAATTCCACAGATTCACCACTCTCTGTGTGAAAAATGTTTTTCTCATCTCGGTCCTAAAGGATTTCCCCTCTATCCTCAAACTGTGACCCCCTTGTCCTGGACTTCCCCAACATCGGGAACAATCTTCCTGCATCTAGCCTGTCCAACCCCCTATGGATACAAAATGTTGAAGAAGGAAGGTGGACAAAAATGCTGGAGAAACTCAGCGGGTGAGGTGCATCTATGGAGCGAAGGAGATAGGCGACGTTTCGGGCCGAAACCCTTCTTCAGACTTCGATTTTCCAGCATCTGCAGTTCCTTCCTAAACACATGTTTAAGAAGGAACTGCAGATACTTTGTCTGCAGGAGTCTGAAGAAGGGTTTCGACCTGAAACTTTGCCTATTCCTTTCGCACCATAGATGCTGCCTCACCCGCTGAGTTTCTCCAGTACTTTTGTCTACCTGCAGATGCTTTAAAATCGAACGTAGACAAAAAATGCTGGAGAAAATCAGCGGGTGAGGCAGCATCTATAGAGCGAAGGAAATAGGCAATGTTTAAGAAGGAACTGCAGTTCGGAGGGAGAAGGAGAGTCTGAAGAAGGGTCTTGACCCAAAACGTTGCCTATTTCCTTCACTCCATAGATGCTGCCTCACCCGCTGAGTTTCTCCAGCATTTTTGTCTGCCATCGACACTGATTGTGGATGATCACTGTGAATGGTGGTGCTGGCTCGAAGGGCTGAATTAGCCTACTCCTGGCACCCATTGTCTATGGGCAGCAACTCTGGAGAGAAGGAATGGGTGACATTTCAGGTTGGGACCCTTGTTCAGACTAATAGTGGGGGGGGGGGGGGGAAAGGGCTTCTAGAGATATGGATGGGTAAGGTGTGAAAACGACAGATCAAAGCAGAAAATGTTGAATGGATCATTGTTGGCTATGGGGAAGATGATAATGAGGCATACAAACAGTAAAATGTAATCAAGAGGACAGTGAAACTAGTTGGAGAACTAGGGTAGGGGAGGGATGGAGAGAGAGGGGAAACAAAGGTTACTTAAATTAGAGAAGTCAATGTTCATACCGCTGGGGTGTAAGCTACCCAAGTGAAATATGAGGTGCTGTTCCTCCAATTTGCACTGGGCCTCACTCTGACAGGACAGAAAGGTCGGTGTGGGAATGGGAAGGATAGTTAAAGTGTTTGGCACCTGGGAGATCGCGTTGGCTGAAGCAGATGGAGAGAAGGTGTTCCACAAAACGATCGCCCATATTTCGGAGCCCCACTTTCAACAAAACGATCTAAACTTGGCAACGCTTTCCAAAGTGTGGAAAGGCTCTTTTAACATGGTTCGACCTGCAGATTATAAGATTATATTAACGGAGGGGGCACAAAAAGCTGGAGTAACTCAGCCGGTCAGGCAGCATTTTTGGAGAAAAGGAATGGGTAACGTTTTGTGTCGAGACCCATCAGTCTGGGTAGAGGGAGACTACAGAAATAAAGATAAACATTATCTAATCCTTTTCTCCAGAGATGCTGCCTGTCCCGCTGAGTTACTCTAGCATTTTCTACTTCTTCTTCTTTGGAGTTTTACGGCGGCCGGCATCCGCAATGTTGCATTGCTGCCAACTCTAGCATTTTGTTTCTATCTTGGGTTTAAACCAGCATCTGCAGTTGCTTTCCACACACTTGCAATTAGCAGCCTCCCGTCTCCCAGGTTTGATGACTACAGTTCCCAGGGTGCAGTGCGCGGCTTCAGAGAGGGGGGCGGGGTCCGTCGTGAGCATGCGCAGTGTGCGGGACCGAAGCCCCGCCCACGTTACAGGCAGGGTCTGCAGAGGGTTCAGCGATGATGCATTGGAGGCAGCTGCTGGCGTGGGGGGAGGGGAGAGGAGAGGCTGTGTCAGAGCTGGGCAAGAGTGCAGTTTGCAGGAGCTTGCAGCCACACCAGCTGCAGACCAGTTCAGCTGGGAGAAATCCATGCATCTTTCATTTTAAAGGATTGATAATACACCACTTTTAAAAAAAAACATAACCATAGTGGACTAACAACGTGGATTTATGCAAGTGAACCTGTTTAACCATGCAGTTACTGCAAAATGTTGAGCTTGCAGACACAGAGCATCTCTGGAGATAAGGAAGGGGTGATGTTTTTGGTTGAGAGTCTCGACCTGAAACGTCACCCCTTCCTTCTCTCCAAATATGCTGCCTGTCCCACAGAGTTACTCCAGTATTTTGTGTCTATCTTCGGTTTAAACCAGCATCTGCAGTTCCTTCCTACATAGAACTTTTATAGATACAGTGCCTTTAGCCCACCAGGTCCGCACCGACCAGCGATCACCGCACACTAAAACTATCCTACACACACGAAGGGAAATTTACAATTATATCAAGGCAATTAGCCAACAAAACTACACGTCTTTGGAGTGTGGGAGGGAATCGGAGATCCCGGAGAAAACTCGTACAAGTCAGAGAGTTACATTTAGCTCCTAGGGCTAAGGGAATCAAGGGATATGGGGGGAAAAGCCGGAACAGGGTACTGATTTTGGATGATCAGCCATGATCATATTGCATGGCGGTGCTGGCTCAAAGGGCCGAATGGCCTACTCCTGCACCTATTTTCTATGTTTCTATGGGGAGAACGTACAGACAGCATCGCTAGTCAGGATTGAACCTGGATCTCTGGCGCTGTAAGGCAACAACACTACAACTAGGCCACCGTGCGGCCCTAGAGTAGGCAGCATCGCTGGAGAACATGGATCGGCGACGTTTCGAGAAGGGTCCCGACCCAAAACGTCACCTATCCATGTTCACCTGAGATGCTGCCTGGCCCGCTGAGCTACTCCAGCATTCTGTGTCGTCTTTTGTAAACCAACGCCTGCAGCTCCTTGTTTCTAAGTAAACAAAGTTTATTATTTTACTGGTAGACAAAAGTGCTGGAGAAACTCAGCGGATGCAGCAGCATCTATGGAGCAAAGGAAATAGGCAACATTTCGGCCCGAAACGTTGCCTATTTCCTTCGCTCCATAGATGCTGCTGCACCCGCTGAGTTTCTCCAGCACTTTTGTCTACCTTCGATTTTTCAGCATCTGCAGTTCCTTCTTAAACATTTATTATTTTACTTCTTTGAGCCGGTTTTCAGACGTTCACAGGGCCTCGAATGCCATGCAAGTGTCTGTGCTGGTGGATTAATTAGCGGAAGAGAGCCGTATGAATAGTGATGCAAAAAACAGCAGATGCTGGGACTTTGAGCAAAACACAAAATGCTGGAGCCACTCAACAGACAATGTTTTGGGTTGGGACCCATCTGGCTTATTGAAGTATGGGGGAGTAAGCTGGAGAAGAGAGTCCGGGGCAGGGCAAAGTGAAGCAAGTGACAGATGAGGGTGTTTTTGATGGCGGATGGGAGGAGTAGGTGAGAGGTGACAAAGAAACAAAGGTGTGTAGGAAAGAACTGCAGATGCTGGTTTAAATCGAAGGTAGGCACAACATGCTGGAGTAACTCAGCGGAACAGGCAGCATTTCTGGAGAGAAGGAATGGGTGACGTTTCGGGTCGAAACCCTTCTTCAGACTGATGTCAGGGGAGTGGGCAGGACAGAGATAGAATGCAGTTGGAGGCAGTCAGACTGATGGGAGAACTGGGAAGGGGGAGGGGATGGAGAGAGAGGGAAAGCAAAGAGCTATTTGAAGTTTCAGAAGTCAATGTTCAGACCCAAGCGAAATATGAGGTGCTGTTCCTCCAATTTGCGCTGGGCTTCACTCTGACAATGGAGGAGGCCCAGGAAGGAAAGGTCAGATTGGGAATGGGAGGGAGAGTTAAAGTGCTGAGCCACCGGGAGATCAGGTAGGTTAAGGCGGACTGAGCGGAGGTATTCGGTGAAACGATCGTCAAGCCTGTATAGGAGTCCACACCTGGAACAGTGGATACAGTAGGATCCAAAGAAACAAAGGTGTCAGATAAGGAGAGAGAAGAGCTGGAGGGAGGGATGTGTGTAGAAATGGGGATGAAAGAGAGATGAGTGACTAGGATGAGAGTGGGAAGGAGCATGGAAGGAAGGCTGTGGGAATAATGTGTGAATACCATAACAGAGTAGGAGTAATCATATTTAGCTTGGCGGGTTGTGACTTGTGGGGTTCTAAGGCTCCAGGCATTCATGGTCCTAATATGTTCAATGCTACCTGACCATATGAGTGTTTCCTGCATTTTCATTTCAGATTTCCAGCATGTTAGTTATGATTATCAAAGAGTACATCCAAGATGATTGATAATTGTAACCAAGTGTGGAGTGGGTGAGGATGCCATGGGGATTCTGTGACTATTGTGCAGGAAGGAACTGCAGATGCTGGTTTAAACCGAAGATAGACACAAAAAGCTGGAGTAACTCGGCGGGACAGGCAGCATCCCTGGAGAGAAGGAATGGGTGACATTTCGGGTCGAGACGTGGGCTTCTCAGCCCAAAAGGTCACCCATTTCTTCTCTCCAGAGATGCTGCCTGTCCCGCTGAGTTACTCCAGCATTTTGTGTCCATCTTTGATTCTGTGACTATTGACAGCTTAAGCGAGCAGTGGGACACTGGAGAGGCCAAGTATTTAAAATGGCTTAAGATTAAAAGATGTTGTTGTTTAGAGAGACCGGGGTTTCCTTGTCTGAATATACTAAATCAGCTTGCAGATACACAAGCAATTGGGAAGGTATGTGTAGGAAAGAACTGCAGGTGCTGGTTTACACCGATGATAGACGAAAAATGCTGGAGTAACTCAGCGGGACTGGCAGCATCTCTGGATAGAAGGAATGGGTGACATTCCGGGAGACCCTTAATTGTACAAGAGTAAGAGTTGCTGTGATCATTTAGGGCCTGTGAGAATACCTCTGGAAAATTGTGTGCAAGTTATGGCTCCTTCCCCACAGAAAGAGTTACGCAGAAGAGGGATGCAGCACACAGTGCCGTCCCAGACCTCTGCTGGGACCTTCAGTTAAATCTCGCCTCGGCCATCTCTTCCAAAGACACCAATTGGCGGTGTAATCTTTGTAAATCTTTCTCCCCTCCAATGCAGTTTCTTCCTCCTTTGTAATCTGATGAAAATAACTGAATACAATATTTAAGTTACAGCCCGCCATGTTGTTTGCAGTTATTGTGTCATCTCCCTGCTCTTAATATTTTCTGTCGTTGGCAGCACACACCATTGGACCATTACAGGGTCAATTGTGTACATGAAGCTAACAGGATAAAATCAGGAAGAAGTGTGAGATTGGGCATTCTAATTTATTTATTAGTGTAATGGGAACAATTCTTATTCTCCATTAGAGGCAAATTCCTCTGGAGAAATGGGATTGGAGACTCTGTCTGTCTGTGCATGTGTGTGTGTCTGTGAGTGTGTGCGTCTGTTTGTGTGTGTATGTGACTTTGTGTATGTGTCTGTGTGTGTGTGAGTTTGTGTGTGTGTGTCTGTGAGTGTGCGTCTGTTTGTGTCTGAGTGTGTGTGTCTGTGTGAGTTTGTATGCACGTATGTGTCTATGTGTGTGTGTGTGTCTGAGTGCATGTGTCTGTGTGTGTAACTGAGTGAGTTTGTGTGTGTGTGTGAGTGTGAGTTTGTGTGTGTGTGTGTCTGAGTTTGTGTGTCTGTGTGTGGCTGCGAGTGTGTGCATGAGTGTGCGTCTGTGTGTGTGTCTGAGTGCGTGCGTCTGTGTGTGTCTGAGTGTGTGCCTGTTTGTGTGTGTGAGTGCACGTCTGTGAGTGTGCGTGTGCGTATGTCTGTCTGTTAGTGTGTGCATCTGTGAGCGTGTGCGTCTGTTTGTGTGTCTGAGTGTGTGTTTGTGTGTATGTGTCCGTGGCTCAGCAGCGAGTCCAAGTATCTTTCATTGAGGAATAGTGGAATTGTTTGGTGCCTTGGCCAATATTTATCTTGTGGCGATCATTGCTGAAGCAGGTTATCTGCTTTTTATCCGGCACTGTTTGTAGTGCGCAAGTTATTTCCAGCATCACAGAACATCTTTCTCAATCCTATTCCTATGGTCAGCATGCTTAGGGTCGTATGTTGAGGAATGGAAGAAAAACGAATGTTTGAAGGATATTAGACAATAGACAATAGGTGCAGGAGTAGGCCATTTGGCCCATCGAGCCAGCACCGCCATTGAATGTGATCATGGCTGATCATTCCCAATCAGTACCCCGTTCCTGCCTTCTCCCCATATCCCCTGACCGCTATTTTTAAGAGCCCTATCTAGCTCTCTCTTGAAAGCATCCAGAGAACCTGCCTCCACTGCCCTCTGAGGCAGAGATTTCCACACTCACCACTCTCTGTGAGAAAAAGTGTTTCCTCGTCTCCGTTCTAAATGGCTTACTCCTTATTCTTAAACTGTGGCCCCTGGTTCTGGACTCCCCCAACATCGGGAATATGTTTCCTGCCTCTAGTGTGTCCAAACCTTTGACAATATTGTAGAAGAAGCTATTGCCCTGGTTATGAATTGGCTTCATTGGAATAGATCGGTCATTTAAGTTAGACACAAAATGCTGGAGTAACTCAGCAGGTCAGGCAGCATCTCTGGAGAACATGGATAGGTGACGATTGCAATTGGCAATTTACAAGCTTGAAGGTTGCAAAAAACTAACAATTGTTAGATTTAAATCCAAAGTTGAAACCCCAAAATACTGAAGATATTAGGAAATATGAGTCATGACCCGAAACGTCACTTATTCCTTTCCTCCAGAGATGCTGCCTGACCTGCTGAATTACTCCAGCACTTTGTGACTATCTTTGTTGTACATCAGCATTTGCTGTTCCTTCCTACACTTTTCCACCCTTGCCTGAGCAAAGCAGCAATGATTCAAAAGCAGCCGTGCCAATGGAGAGTTCTCCCTCGCCCCCTCCCATCAATGACTAACAAAGGACTAAAGGTCACAGTAGATACACCCAGCTGCCAGTACTTGTGTCAATGCTCTACAAGATGTGAAGACCACATTTGGAAGAGTTTATATTATTATAAATATAGAATTATTATAGGAGGAATGCCATTAAACTGGAAATGGCACATTTAAAAAAAATTACCATGGCGTTACTGTGCCTGGTGGGTTTGAGCTACAACGAGAGGCTGGACAGTGCGGGTCTTTTCCCTCCTGGAGCTTCGGAGGCTGAGTGGTGACCTTAGAGGTGTCTAAAATCGCAAGAATCATGGAAAGGTGACAGCCACAGTCATTTCTGCAGAGGAGTTAAAATCTAGAGAGCGCAGGTTTAGCGTGAGGGGGGAGATTTAACAGGGACCTATTGGGCACCGTTTTCCCAACAGAGGTACATGGAATGAGTTGCGAGAGGACATGCTGGAAGCACATACAACCATGACATTTAAAAGACAGTTGGAAGGGAACATGTATATGAAAGGTTTGGATGGATATGGGTTGGCCACAGACCAGTAAGCTTAGCTCAATTAAGTAGCTTGGTCAGCATGGGCCTGTTTTCTCTGTTTAGCAGCTCTATGTGTCTATCAAGGATGTAAAGGTGATAAAAACAAACCTGCCTTCACCACTTCCACTGGAAGCTCATTCCACAGCTACCACTCTCTGAGTAAAGAAATTCCCCCTCATCTTTTAAATTCCTCGTCCATTTTCTATTGAGCTGTACAGGTTTTATGCATGTTTGATTTATGTCTTTTTGGAATAACGGGCTTGTTCCTTTAATACCATAGTTTGATTTGTATGCGCGTGTTTATGGAATAACACGCTCAAATTTACTGCTGGTAGCGTAGTCGCGTATACATTTAATTGACGCGATATTGAAACACAAGCTGTTTTATCAGCACGTAACCCCCACGCGAGTCACCTGTAGCTTCTGTTAAAAGGTCAAGGTCAGTGGTGGTTTAGTTTAGAGAATGAGCAGGGAAATGGGCTCTTCGGCCCACCGGGTCCGGGCCGACCAATGAGCCTGATAGATACACAAGCTCTTTCGAACACACTAAGGGCAATTTACAGAAACCGATTAACCTACAAACTTACAAAGTGTGGGGGTTGACCGGAGCACCCGGAGAAAACCTATGCTGTAACGTAGAGAATGTGCAAACTCTGTACAGGCAGCATCTGTAGTCAGGATCAAACCCGGGTCTCTGGATGTGTAGGAAGGAACTGCAGATGCTGGTTTAAATCGAAGATAGACACAAAATACTGGAATAACTCAGCGGGACAGGCAGCATCCCTGGAGAGAAGGAATGGGTGACGTTTTGGTTCGATGCCCTTCTTCAGACTAGAAACATAGAAAATAGGTGCAGGAGGAGGCCATTCGGCCCTTTGAGCCAGCATTGTGATCATGGCTGATCGTCCCCTATCAATAACCCGTGCCTGCCTTCTCCCCATATCCCTTGACTCCACTAGCCCCTAGAGCTCTATCTAACTCTCTCTTAAATCCATCCAGTGATTTGGCCTCCACTGCCCTCTGTGGCAGGGAATTTCACAAATTCACAACTCTCTGGGGGAAAAAGTTTTTTCTCACCTCAGTGTTAAATGACTTCTCCTTTATTCTAAGACTGTGGCCCCTGGTTCTGGACTCGCACAACATTGGGAACATTTTTCTTGCATCTATCTTGTTCTGTCCTTTTATAATTATATATGTTTCTATAAGGGGCCCCCTCATCCTTCCAAACTCCAGTGAATACAAGCCTAGTCTTTTCAATCTTTCCTCATATGACAGTCCCGCCATCCCAGGGATCAATCTCGTGGGATGTTGGATCCCTGGATTCCAGATAAGGTTTGGGCTGAATGGTTTGAGGAGTAAGTCTGGGTTAGCACTGGGGGAGGTTGATGAGTGTGGTGTTGAGTAGGGTGCCAGCTACCTGAGTTGACGGTGTTCTCTTGCATCGGCAGGTCTCCATGGTGGGCAAGGGGGTGAAGCGGAAGCGGCATGCCGAGGGGGGGCTGGACCCCTCCTTCCAGAAGCTGGCCGACTGCCCGCAGTCCTACAGCCTGAAGCGGCAGCTGGTGCTCAACACGTCGCTGAACAAGATGCAGAGCGGCCGGGCACTGCCCGAGCTCAGCCTCCGGCGCACCGTGCTGATCGCCAACACCCTGCGGCAGATCCAGGAGGAGATGCGGGTGGAGAGCAGCCAGCTGGCGTCCACCATGGACCTGGAGGGGTGCGGCGGGGCGGAGCTGGGCGCGGCGCGGGAACCCCCTCCCTCCCGCCTCTCCACCGAGAGCTACCCAGACGGCCTCGACGACTACATGCCCCTCGCCTCCGACGAGGACTTCTCCCTCTCCTCCGCCATCAACTCCATCCTGCGGGACTTGGACATCGTCATCGACGGCAGCCCCTCGCTCTCCCCCCCTCCCGACGACGAGGTGGCGGAGCCCATGGAGCTGGAGGACGAGGACGGGGCCCAGCCCTCGGGGCAACACAGGCCCCTGGAGTCGGTGTTCGGCAGCTTCGAGATCATGAGCTCCAGCTACCTGGTGGGGGTGACCCTGGACGATCTCTTCCTCGACATCGACACGTCCCTGTGCGAGTGCGAGGCGCCGTCAACGGTTCTGACGACCGGCGGCAGAGCCACCGCCCCGAGCCCGGCCGACGACTCGACCAAAAGCTTCCCCTCGTTGCTCGGCACCAACCCCAGTTTAAGGACGGACCTGAACGACCTTGATCACATCATGGAGATCCTGGTCAGCTCTTAAAAAAAAAAAAAAAAAAAACACAAAGAGGAAAAAAAGGAGCCACTACACTGTGACGGGATTCCGACTGACTTCCACTAGCCAAAGATGGCGCTTCCTGCCTTCTTCTTCTTGCGTATGGCTTGCACAGCCTAAAGTTGTCAGACAACTTGTTCTATTTGATCTAATTTAATTGTGCACGCCGGGTTGATTGCATTCGTCGAAACAGGGCGGACCACGTGAAGGTTGCAATCTCCCACCCCACCTCCTGCCTGAAGCCCCCACTCCCCCCCCCCCCCCCCCCCCACCCTCGTCCTCCCTCAAACCGAACAATGCCACCACCTGCTGGAGGTGGGGGTGGTGGGTGCGTGCTGGCCCTGCCCCATGACTCGCATTCTACTCAGGGCCCTCAATCGATGCGGGGCAACACTTCACGTCCATGTACCGAGCGGACAGGCAGGGGAGGTGGGCGGGCGGCGGGAGAGGACGGGGCCACATACATACAGACAAATGGGT
Source organism: Amblyraja radiata (assembly GCF_010909765.2). Taxonomy (NCBI): domain Eukaryota; kingdom Metazoa; phylum Chordata; class Chondrichthyes; order Rajiformes; family Rajidae; genus Amblyraja; species Amblyraja radiata. Next base: position 8,031,299 of record NC_045996.1, on the reverse strand, counting down.
ACGGGTGCTCACCGACGTGGCTGTCGGCAATGCCGCCTCCGGGCAACAACTACTCAAGGCCGCAGGAGAGGTGGATCAAAGATGTTTCGTATTGTACCTGGAAATGTGGCGGGGAGAGTTTTAAACTAACGATCATGTTGAATGTGCGTTTTCTCTCTCTCTCACTCTATCTCTCTCACTATCTCTCTCACTCTATCTCTCTATCTCTCACTCTATCACTCACTCTATCACTCTCTATCTCTCTCACTCTATCACTCACTCTCACTCTATCTCTCTCACTCTATCTCTCTCACTCTATCTCTCTATCTCTCACTATCACTCACTCTATCACTCTCACTCTATCTCTCTCACTCTATCTCTCTCTCTCACTCTTTCTCTCACTCTCTCTCTCTCACTATCTCTCTCACTCTTATCACTCTCACTCTCTTCCCTCTCCTCTACTCTCCTCTCTCTCCTTCTCTCTTTCTCTCTCCCTCTCTTTTCATCTCTCTTCATCTCTCTCTTCCTCCCTCTTCCTCTTTCTCTCGCCTCCTTCTCTCTTCCTATCTCTTCCTCTTTCTTCCTCTCTTTCTCTCTCCTCTCTCTCACTCCTCTCTCACTCCTCTCTCTCTCTCTCTCTCTCTCTCTCCCCTTCTCTCTCTGCATTTTACTTTGTACTTGAATTTGGATTTTAAGGTTTTTAATTGAGATTATTATTACACGTGGGAAGGCAGATCCCTTTGAGCCTCCAATTTGAATGTGACGACAAGCTGGGCGAGGGGTGTTAGAGTGAAGCTAACCCCTGGTGTGACAAGCCAGGTACCTTTCCTTCTGCCAGCCCTGTTACTGGAGAGGTCACTTCATGTAGCGTGGTTGGCCGTGTCTTCTTGAGCAATTCTGTTATGATTTGGGTTCCTCCCCCTTGCCAGGCGAACAAGGATCTATAATGGTTGCTGTTTATGAGCTGTGTCACACACGTTCCCTAGGGAGGGGTGGACTGAGGGATGTTTCGGAGAGCAAGGGCACGAAGCAGCAGCCTCGATGTTTGGAGACTTGGCACGTCCGAGATCAACGGCCCGCTCTTCCCCGCATTGCCTTTGCCGTACCACCTTCCCAGCCCAGTTTTACCCGGTGGTCATCCTTACCCCCACAGTCACCCTGCTGCTCTGGTCCTGAGAAGTCCGATGCCTTAATGCTCTGCGCACATGGCGGAGGGAGTGGGAATGGGAGTGTGGGATCGAATCAGGCTGCCCTTTATCCTGGGAATGGTGGGGTGGGGGGGTTCCTTGCTCCAGTGATTTTCGCTACAAACGGGAGTCACCACGGTTGTACTGTGACTCGTCGCTTGCTGGGGAATACCTACAAATGAGCCGTTTGGAAACCCTCGGCAGTGAGGATGGCCCTGCTTGTTTAAAGCTGATGGGCTGGTGCTGAAGTGACCCAAACACTTGACTTTTCTTTTTGTTCCAGAAGGAACTGCAGATGCTGGAAAATCGAAGGTAGACAAAAAATGCTGGAGAGACTCAGCGGGTGAGGCAGCATCTATGGAGCGAAGGAAAAAGGTGACGTTTCGGGTCGAGACCCTTGGGTCTCGACCCGAAACGTCGCCTTTTTCGTAGGGTCTGAACCCGAAACGTCGCCTTTTTCCTTCGCTCCATAGATGCTGCCTCACCCGCTGAGTTTCTCCAGCATTATTTGTCTTGACTTTCCTCTTTGGTCACTTGTTTTCAAAGATCCTATAACGGAGCAAGATAGACCACTCCTGCTAAATGCAATGGGCTGACGTGTAGTACACAACGTGGGCCTTTTTTTCATCCATTTCAGTAACCCGACCCGACCCGCAGTGTAATCAACATTGCGGGGGAACAGTTTGTGTTAATAAATTAAAATTCCGAAAATGAGGAGAATATTTTTTACCAAATAACTTTTATTTTAATGAGGATGTTTCCGTAACCGGCTTCCGTCTCCGCCTAGTATCCTATGGGATCTTTGGCGCTGAGACGGAAGCCGGTTACGGAAATGGAGCCATGAATCTGCCCATGACCGTACAACGTCTTTTTCGTCGAGTGGACCATCTTCCTCGCTATAGGATCTTTGCTTGTTTCTGTCTGCACCACAATGTTTGTGCAAGATGCAAGGGTGCGGACTCTTCAGCTTCTGATCCCCTTCAGTCAGGAGGTCTCTACCATTCAGTATTTTAACAATTTGTAGGGTGTCATGAATGTTTTCCGATGTATTTAAGAACATGATCACTGCTAATAGAAAGCTATGGTCCCTGTTCTAGTTTATAAAGAGAAATTAAGGTTAAACAGCCATATTAAATTATCAATGTTTTGTAACCGCACTACCGACACAGTTATGGGCCCGTCCCACTTACGCAACTTTTCCGGCAACTGCCGACACCCTTCATAGGTCGCCGAAAAATGTCAACATGTTGAAAATTCAGCGGTGACCAGAAAGACGCTACGACTCTTTGGGCGACTGAGGAGACGACTCACGACCATACAAGCGTCACGTGTCGACATGTCGCGGGGTGAAGCCTGTATGGTCATGAGTAGTCGCCAAAGAGTTGTACCATGTTCTGGTTGCCGCTGGATTTTCAACATGTTGAAAATTTTCGGCGACCTGTAACGACCTATGACAGGTACCGGCAGTCGCCGATAAAGTCGCGTAAGTGGGACAGGCCCATTAAGTATTTTTAAACTTTGTTTCATGATGGCACATTGTATGGGGCAGAGTTTAGCAGTAACTAAGTTGATTTTTTTTCTGTACTGGTGTATATGCCACTTAATTTGTCTTCCTGTGTATTTTTTGTGTTGAAGTGGGTGGGTGGTGGATTCAGGCAGAGTATAAATTTACATCAAGAAGGAGGCTTTGCCTTTCTGACTCAGTTCCACGATCATCCTTTTTATGCGTGGGGAGATGGAGCAGAAAATCTGCGAGGCAATCCATGATTCAGTCGTCACAGCAGGAGGCATTCTTCCTTAAAAGGGCTCAGTTTGAGTCGAAGCGCAAGATGTTCTACCAGGGAGGGGGTTATATTCGCGGCCCATGGGAAATCATGAAGCAATGGGTTTAAGAAGGAACTGCAGATGCTGGAAAATCGAAGGTAGACAAAAATGCTGGAGAAACTCAGTGGGTGGGGCAGCATCTATGGAGCGAAGGAAATAGGCGACGTTTTGGGTCGAGACCCTTCTTCAGACTGATGTGAGGGTAGGGGAGGGAAGAAGAAAGGAAGAGGCGGAGACAGTAGGCTGAGGGAGAGCTGAGAAGGGGAGGAGAAAGCCGGGACTACCTGAAATTAGAGAAGTCAATGTTCATACCGCTGGGGTGCAGACTGCCCAAGCGAAATATGAGGTGCTGCTCCTCCGATTTACGGTGGCAATAGGAGTGATTTAAAAAAGAATTGGGGAAAGTGCCTCACGGTTTGCTGGCTGCCGATGGCAAGCTTGCATCCGCCCTGTTTGCCGACTGCCCTTGATCTGCCGACTGCACATATGCATGCCCCTGGTTGATGTAGGGAGAGTTTTACTGAGTTATTCTTGCGTCAGCTTTACTGTAACGCCCACCCACCCTGCTTCCTCTGGTTTATATGTCCATGAATTTGAACAGCACAGTGGTGATCACTTAGGGGATTCGGGGAGGGGGGAGGGGGGGCTAGGTGTTCGTTTAAGGCATTTTATTTTTGTTTCTGTCACTTTATCTTATATTAGGTTTGCACCTGTTAATCTTGGGAGAATAGAGCAAATAATGTGGCTTGTAATGAAACTCCTTTTTCGGTATCACGGTCTCTAGCTCGCTTTTGCATAGTGAAGCTTCATAAAGAATATGCTGAATCTCAAAGCCATGCTTCAATTGTGTACCACTGTATCTTTTACACTTGCCAGTAATTGTTTTTTGTATCCTCTGTACAAGACTTGTTTGTGCACGCACCATTGCTGTCTCCGACCAGTTTGCCTTGTTGTGGGTAGCATTGTTGGCGATTCTGTACCGGTAACATGGAAGGGGTTCTTTATTGACCCACGCTGCTGCTCCCAGTCTCCAGCTCCCTGTGTGGCTGGTGTTGCTTTTAACTGATCACTGCTTGCCTTTCAGTGTCGAGATTTTGACATCTTGCACACAGCTCGCCCTCGTGGCCTGTTGATATTTGGAAGGACCTGCATTTGTAACCGCCACTCCCTCGCCCCGTCTGTGAAGCTCACTCTGTTCTATGCAAGTTTAGCCTTCGACCTTTTTTTAACGTAACATTATAACTGTTTAACAAAAGACGTGTAAATATGGACTGAAATGGGGCGGTGCAAAGTCTCAATCCCACCTTCAAGCATGTTAGTTTGTTTTTTTAATTGATTGTAACAATTCCCACTGGATGTTTTTAAATTATGCACAGTTCTCAGGAACCATTGTAATAAGTTCAGAAGTTATAGGAGCAGAATGAGGCCATTCGGCCCATCATCTACTCCACCATTCAATCATGGCTGATCTATCTTTCCCTCTCAGCCCCATTCTCCTGCCTTCTCCCCATTCCCCCTGACGCTTGTACTAAAGGGCCTGTCCCACTGTACCAGGTAATTCAAGAGTTCTCCCGGGTTTTCCCCTGATTCTAACTCAGAGAATGTCGGTAGGAGTTCGTGGATGTCACGTAGCGGCTCGTACAAGTAACGGTTGGTACTCGGGAAATCCGGTAAACTCGCGACGTTTTTTCAATACTGTGAAAAATGTCCACGAGTAAAAAAATACTCGCGATGAAAAGAATTGTTAGTTTTTACTCGTACGAGCCGCTACGAGACATCCACTAACTCCTACGGACATTCTCCGACTTCGAATCAGGGGAAAACACGGGAGAACTGTTGAATTACCTCGTACAGTGGGACAGGCCCTTAATTAAGAATCTGTCAAATCTCCACCTTAAATATCCATTGACTTGGCCTCCACTGACTTCCGTGGCAATGAATTCCACAGATTCACCACCCTCTGACTAAAGAAACTCCTCCTCATCCCCTTCCTAAAGGACCGTCCTTTAATTCTGAGGCTATGACCTCTGGTCCTAGACTCTCCCACTAGTGGAAACATCCACTCTATCCAAGCCAGTTTCATGCTGGAAGCTGTTTAAGAAGGAACTGCAGATGCTGGAAAATCGAAGGTACACAAAATTGCTGGAGAAACTCAGCGGGTGCAGCAGCATCTATGGAGCGAAGGAAATAGGCAACGTTTCGGGCCGAAACCCTTCCGGGTTTCGGCCCGAAACGTTGCCTATTTCCTTCAGTCTGAAGAAGGGTTTCGGCCCGAAACGTTACCCATTTCCTTCGCTCCATAGACGCTGCTGCACCCGCTGAGTTTCTCCAGCATTTTTGTGTACCTTCATGCTGGAAGATGTCGGCTATGGAAAGAGACGTGCGAGTTAATCTTTAAGTGAGGTTCATTCATTGACTAATCTTATCCTGAGCTTGCCGACCGTACGTATTTCCACATTCCCTATTTTCTCCGCTTGGAGGCAACTAACAGTCCACACGGACTACAAATGGATAACGCAGCTGTTGATTTGGTAGTTTGCTGTCCTTCTCATAATCACGGATCATGAGGCATAGATTTAATACTGTTGATCAGTGACGATTAAGGCCCAGCGTGCATTGGTTGGAGAGCTGGTGTTTAATGGCGGAAAGGTCTTGTGCACATTGAGATGAAAATGTTGAATTGAGAATTATGTGAATTTTATTTAATGTGAATAGTTATATATTTATGAAAATGTTTAACACAAAGTTTTGCTTCTACACAGCAAGTCTTTTAGAGTAAAATTACACACCCTACCTGTAAACAGCTCCACATAAACCCAGCACGACTCTCCGATGTGGACCTCTTTAGGGGAAGGCAGCATTTTGATCCTTTGTTTTTGGTGATTTTCTCGGAGGGAGGGAGGGAGGGAGGGGGGTTGCAATGACATGCTGGAGTCCAGCTCTTCTCCAGAGTTGGCCCAAAGTCAGCTGGGAAAGGTGTGTAGGAAGGAACTGCAGATGCTGCTTTACACCGAAGATAGACACAGAATGCTGGAGTAACTCAGCGGGTCGGGCAGCAGCTCCGGAGAAAAGGAGAAAAGGAATAGGTGACGTTTCGGGTTGAGACCCTTCTTCGGACCATGTCTGGTCGGAGGTTGTAGAACACTGAAGAAGGGTCTCAACCCTTTTTCTCCAGAGCTGCTACCTGGCCCGCTGAGTTGCTCCACCATTTTGTGTCTATCTTCACTGAGAGATGATGCACTGTTGAGTCCTTGTACACACAATCCTCACACACATACACACTTATACTTTCTGAAAGGAAAAGTACTTATTTATCTGCTTCCCCCTCAAAATAAACCTGGATTACCATTGTGTGTGTGTTTGTATGTGTGTCAGGAGATTTATTTAACTTTAGCTGCAGTCTCTAGCTCAAGTCTGCTGTTAGGTGCTTGTATTTACAAGAGAACCTCATTACCCCATGAGGCCAGTGAATGTAAAGGGATCAGTGACTTTGGGCTGAGACGGGTGCTTGCTAGTTCGACTACTACTGCAACACCGTGTTGCTCCGATGGTTGTGCTGTGGTTTAGGGTGTCAACCAGACTGTGGTGCTGCTCAAATGACTATGCAATAACTGTCCGATAAAAATGCAGGTATTTACATTTTCTTAAATAAATTTTTAAAAACAAATTGCAAGTTTTGTTATTGCTTTGTGTCTTTCGACTTTAAAGACACTTCGCACCTCTGCGCCGACCAGCGATCACCCCGCACGCTAGCACTATCCTGCACACTTCTTGTCTGTAGACTATTATCTGAATGGTGGCCGATTAGGAAAAGGGGAGATGCAACGAGACCTGGGTGTCATGGTACACCAGTCATTAAAAGTAGGCATGCAGGTGCAGCAGGCAGTGAAGAAAGCGAATGGTATGTTAGCATTCATAGCAAAAGGATTTGAGTATAGGAGCAGGGAGGTTCTACTGCAGTTGTACAGGGTCTTGGTGAGACCACAACTGGAGTATTGCGTACAGTTTTGGCCTCCTAATCTGAGGAAAGACATTCTTGCCATAGAGGGAGTACAGAGAAGGTTCACCAGGCTGATTCCTGGGATGTCAGGACTTTCATATGAAGAAAGACTGGATAGACTCGGCTTGTACTCGCTAGAATTTAGAAGATTGAGAGGGGATCTTATAGAAACTTACAAAATTCTTAAGGGGTTGGACAGGCTAGATGCAGGAAGATTGTTCCCGATGTTGGGGAAGTCCAGGACAAGGGGTCACAGTTTAAGGATAAGGGGAAAGTCTTTTAGGACCGAGATGAGAAAATCATTTTTTACACAGAGAGTGGTGAATCTGTGGAATTCTCTGCCACAGAAGGTAGTTGAGGCCAGTTCATTAGCTATATTTAAGAGGGAGTTAGATGTGGCCCTTGTGGCTAAAGGGATCAGGGGGTATGGAGAGAAGGCAGGTACAGGATACTGAGTTGGATGATCAGCCATGATCATATTGAATGGCGGTGCAGGCTCGAAGGGCCGAATGGCCTACTCCTGCACCTATTTTCTATGTTTGTTCCTCGTGTCCGGCCATCTTCTATATCACGTCTTTCCGGTCGGTCAGTGACGGTTGACGGTCGGTGGTTGCAGAATTGGCTACTTCAGTCAGTCACTGTTGTACAGTTTCTGTCGTCAGCATTGCCCAGCATGCGCCACATGGAGGCTTCTGCTTGCATCCCATCGTACACACTTGGGACTTTTTTTTTTAACCAAGACCATTTAACCTCCAAACCTGCGTGTCTTTGGAGGGTGGCAGGAAACCGGAGCACCCGGAGAAAACCCACATGATCACAGGAAACTCTGTACAGCCAACACATTCTTGCCATAGAGGGAGTACATAGACTGATTCCTGGGATGGCAGGACTTTCATATGAAGAAAGACTGGATAGACTCGGCTTGTACTCGCTAGAATTTAGAAGATTGAGGGGGGGCTCTTATAGAAACTTACAAAATTCTTAAGGGGTTGGACAGGCTAGATGCAGGAAGTTTATTCCCGATGTTGGGGAAGTCCAGAACAAGGGGTCACAGTTTAAGGATAAGGGGGAAGTCTTTTAGGACTGAGATGAGAAAATCATTTTTTACACAGAGAGTGGTGAATCTGTGGAATTCACTGCCAAAGAAGCTAGTTGAGGCCAGTTCATTGGCTATATTTAAGAGGGAGTTAGATGTGGCCCTTGTGGCTAAAGGGATCAGGGGGTATGGAGAGATGGCAGGTATGGGATACTGAGTTGGATGATCAGCCATGATCATATTGAATGGTGGTGCAGGCTCGAAGGGCCGAATGGCCTACTCCTGCACCTATTTTCTATGTTTCTAACACCCATAGTCGGGATGGAACCCGTGTCTCTGGCGCTGTGAGGCAGCAACTCTACCGCTGCGCCACCGTGCTACCCCAATTTCTTTTTTCGTTTTTTCAGGTCTTCAGCAGATTTACTGAAGCCTTTGTGTTTCTATTTCTGATAGACTAAAGCCCTTACCTGAATCTGGGGATTTGAAAAATACGTCACAGCTGATTTATTCTTTAGCGTGGTCATGTGGTAATCTAGGAGACATTACACTCAATTTCTGTAATACATTTTGGAGCCTTTTTTTATTGATTGATTGAAAGATACAGCATGAAAACGACCTTCGGCCCACTGAGTCCACGTCGACCATGGATCACCCGTCCACGCTAGTTCTGTGTTATTCCACTTTCTCATCCACTCCCTACACACTAGCGGCAATTTACAGGGACCCAATTAACCTAAAAAAATCTCACGTGGGGGAGAAACTGGAGCACCTGGAGAAAACCCACGTGGTCACAGGGAGAAAGTACAAACTCCACGCAAACAACACTGGGAGTTCCGTGAGACCTGCTCTCACTGCTCCCCATCTGTGACTCCTGCTGCCCCCCTGCTCTATGACCATGTTACTCTGCAATCATAAGGAATAGGAATAGAATTAGGCCATTCGGTCCATCAAGTCTACTCCACCATTCAATCATGGCTAATCTATCTCTCCCTCCTAACCCCATTCTCCTGACTTCTCCCCATATCCTCTGGCACCTGTACTTCTTCTTTCATGTGGCGTGCACAGCCTAAAGTTGTAGGGCAACTTGTTCTATTTGATCTTCTGTTTGTGCACGTCGAGTTGATTGCATTCGTCGAAACAGGGCGGACCACGTGAAGGTTGCAATCTTCCACCCCGGCACCTGTACTGATCAAGAATCTATCCATCTCTGCCTTTAAAATATCCACTGACTTGGCCTCCACAGCTTTCTGTGGCAAAGAATTCCACAGATTCACCACCCTCTGTGTTTTCATCTCAATCCTGTCTTTTAATCTCTGACCTTTGTCCACTATCTGCTATCAACCACACCCCCCCCCCCCCTCTCCTCACCTGTATCAACCTTACACCTGCCACAGACTTGCACCTCCTCTCTTCCAGCATTCTAAACCCTCTCCCTTCCCCATTCTACATCTGACCCAAAACGTCACATATCCATGTTCACCAGAGTTGCTGCCTGCCTGCTGAGTTACTCTAATATTTTGTGCTACATTTGTCTAATTTCACCTTGCAGCTAATAAATTCTAATCCAGGTAACATTCTGGTAAAGATAGACACAGAGTGCTGGAGTAGCTCAGCGGGTCAGGAATCATCTCTGGAGAAAAGGGGATGGGTGACATTTCTGGTAGGGACCGTTCTTCATACTAAGAAGGGTCCTTTTGCTGCCTGACCCGTCATTTACTCCAAGAGTGTCTATCTTTGGTTTCCACTTTTATCAGCATTCTGGTAAACCTCTGCACGTTTCCCTAAGCCTCCACATCCTGTAAGGGGTGGCCAGAACTACACGCAATACTCCAAATGCGGCCTGACCATGGTCCTGTTAAGATGCATCAGGACTTCCTGGCTCTTACACTTAAAGCCCCAAGCATACCACATGTCTTCTTTACCCCACTCTGTCTACTTGTGTTACCAATGTCAGGGAGCTGTGAGCCTGTACCTGTACATATCTGTAAATTGCTTTATTAGTTCTTAGAATAAAGGGGAGGCCATTTAAGACTGAGGTGAGAAAAAACTTGTTCACCCATAGAGTTGTGAATCTGTGGAATTCCCTGCCACAGAGGGCAGTGGAGGCCAAATCACTGGATGGATTTAAGAGAGAGTTAGATAGAGCTCTAGGGGCTAGTGGTATCAAGGAATATGGGGAGAAGGCTGGCACAGGTTATTGATTGGGGATGATCACAATGAATGGCGGTGCTGGCTCGAAGGGCCGAATGGCCTCCTGCACCTATTTTCTATGTTTCTATGTTCTAGTAATCTACAAATTCTATTATTAATGAGTTGAGGTATTAATGGAAATCACATCCAGTCGTCTTCTTCTTGCGTATGGCGTGCACAGCCTAAAGTTGTCGGACAACTTGTTCTATTTGATCTTATTTGATTGTGCACGCCGGGTTGATTGCATTCGTCGAAACAGGGTGGACCATGTGAAGGTTGCAATCTCCCACCTCATCACATCCAATAATTCAGCACCATCAAAGCACCAAGATGCAGTATTAGAAACATAGAAAAATAGGTGCAGGAGTAGGCCATTCGGCCCTTCGAACCAGCACCGCCATTCAATATGATCACGGCTGATCATCCACAATCAGTACCCGTTCCTGCTTTTTCCCCATATCCCTTGATTCCGTTAGCCAAGCTAAATCTCTCTTGAAAACATCCAGTGAATTGGCCTCCCCTGCCTTCTGTGGCAGACAATTCCAAAGATTCACAACTCTCTGGGTGGACAAGTTATTGGAAAACAAGTAAGGCCCCACCCATCATCCCTCCTACAATTATACTGGATGCTCACAAAAGGCTGGAGTAACTCAGCGGGTCAGGCAGCATCTCTGGAGAAAAAGAATAGGTGATGTTTCGGGTCTGAACCCTTCTTCAGACTGAGAGTAAGGGGAGAGGGAACTGAGACATATGAAGAGAAACGTCACCTATTCCTTTACAATAGACAATAGACAATAGGTTCAGGAGTAGACCATTCTAGCCAGCACCGCCATTCAATGTGATCATGGCTGATCATCCCCAATCTGTACCCCGTTCCTGCCTTCTCCCCATATCCCCCGACTCCGCTATTTTTAAGAGCCCTATCTAGCTCTCTCTTGAAAGTATCCAGAGACCGGCCTCCACCGCCCTCTGAGGCAGAGAATTCCACAGACTCACAACTCTCTCCGGAGATGCTGCCTGATCCGCAGTTATTCCAGAATGCTATCTCTACAGTGTAAACCAGCATCTGTAGTTCATTTCTACACAATTATAAAGACATCGTTGCTAATGTTCTGAAAACATCTTACTCCAGACAACACGACAATTGATTTTCTTAACTGCTTGCTTCTCCCACGTGCTTGCTCACAGTGGCTGGTGTATGAGAACCAGGTCTCTTTTGTATGTTTAAGAAGGAACTGCAGATGCTGGAAAATCGAAGGTGGACAAAAATGCTGGAGAAACTCAGCGGGTGCAGCAGCATCTATGGAGCGAAGGAAATAGTCAATGTTTCGGGTTGAAACCATTTTGTTAACCATTTGTGATATACACACTTTCAAAGTAACATCGAGTCCATCTGCATTTTTATCCTATGAGATAATTCCCTACTGACACACTGGGTGCGTTTTTTTCCCTGATGAGTCACATTGACGCCTGTTCACGATTCACATCCCACTCCACTGGCAACATTACCTGACACCAGGAAGTCCAGAAAATGACACAAAATGCTGGAGTAACTCAGCGGGTCGGGCAGCATCTCTGCAGAACATGGGTGGGTGACACTTCAAAATTCTTAAGGGGTTGGACAGGCTAGATGCAGGAAGATTGTTCCCGATGTTGGGGAAGTCCAGAACAACGGGTCACAGTTTAAGAATAAGGGGGAAATCCTTTAGGACTGAGATGAGAAAAACATTTTTCACACAGAGAGTGGTGAATCTCTGGAATTCTCTGCCACAGAAGGTAGTTGAGGCCAGTTCATTTGCTATATTTAAGAGGGAGTTAGATGTGGCCCTTGTGGCTAAAGGGATCAGGGGGTATGGAGAGAAGGCAGGTACAGGATACTGAGTTGGATGATCAGCCATGATCATATTGAATGGCGGTACAGGCTCGAAGGGCTGAATGGCCTACTCCTGCACCTATTTTCTATGTTTCAGCTCAGCGCCCCTTTTTCATGCTGATTGTGGTAGAGCGGGTGAGAAAGCTGGAAGAGAGGAAGGGCAAGGCAAAGCCTGGCGAGTTTAGAAGGATGAGAGGGCATCTTATTGAAACATATAAGATTATGTTTCATGCAGCAGTTCCACCAGCTCAATCAAACTGACCCTAAACTTCGCCGATCCATGTCCTCCAGGGAGGCTGCCTGACCCGCCGAGTCACTCCGGCACTTTGGCTTTCCTTGATTTGACCCGCATCTGCAGTTCCTTGTCTCCACATTTGAGCAGCCCTGCTACTGTGCTGCCCTTGTATTGTTACAATTCACATTCTTAAAGCCTACTTCGTGAAACGTTCTGCTGCTACTGTGGCGCCGCGTAAATACAAACTCTTCGGGGGTTTATTTCAGATGCCTGAGAGATCGGCGACGCAGGTTTCCTCCGGTGAGCCCCGGCAGGCGGGGTCTGTCTGTCTGTCTGCAGCGTTTCAGTGTGTGGGCGGCAGCGGGGGCGGAGAGAGGGAAAGGGAGGGAAGGGGCGGAAGGGGGAGGTGGTGGGTTGGAGGTAGATAGGGGGAGGGAGAAGGAAGGAGGGGAGGGGAAGGAGGAGGGAAGGGGAGGGAGGAGGAGGGGGAAGGAGGGAAAGGGGAGGGATGGGGGAGGGGGAGGGAGGAAAGGGAAGGGGTAGGGTGAAAGGGAGGAGGTGGGTGGGAGGTAGGTAGGGGGAGGGAGGAGGAAGGAGGGGGAGGGCGAAGGAGGGAAAGGGGAGGGAGGGGGGAGGGGGAGGGAGGGAAGGGGGAGGGCGAAAGAGGGAGGTGGTGGGTTGGAGGTAGATAGGGGAGGGAGAAGGAAGGAGGGAAGGGGAGGGAGGGGGGAGGGGGAGGGAGGAAAGGGAAGGGGAGGGTGAAAGAGGGAGGAGGTGGGTGGGAGGTAGGTAGGGGGAGGGAGGATGAAGGGGAGGGCGAATGAGGGAGGGGGAGGGGAGGGAAAGGGAGGGTGAAGTAAGGAGAGGTGGGGGGGGAGGGGAAGGGGGGGCGAAGGAGGGAAGGTGGTGGGTGAAAGAGGGAGGGGTGGGTGGGAGGTAGGTAGGGGGAGGGAGGATGAAGGGGAGGGAGGGGGAGGGGTAGGTTGGGGGAGGGAGATAGGGGGAGGGAAAGGGAGGGCGAAGGAGGGAGGGAGGAGGAAGGGGTGGAATAGGGGGGGGAGGGGAACTTCCACACCCCGCCCACCCCGTCAGGTTGCCCAGGCAACTGTATGGGGGCCGCGCTCGGAAGCAGCTGACACCCACGAGTCAGACTGACAGCAGGAAGGTTACAATGTAGCGGCGGCGGCGGCCACTGGACACACACAGCGAGCGGGTGAGTTACAATGTGTCAGTTTCATGTATTCAGCGACTCTGCTACAATGTATCCATATAAATCCTGTTACAATGTCCACGCGAATACAACGTGTCAATGTCATGTACGGGGCGAGTTACAATGTATCAATGTCGTGTATTTCGATGTTACAATGTGTCAGTTTCACGTCTGAGATGAGTTACAATGAGTTCAAGAAGGAACTGCAGATGCTGGAAACATCGAAGGTAAGACAAAAATGCTGGAGAAACTCAGCGGGTGAGGCAGCATGGGCGACGTTTCGGGTCGAGACCCTTCTTCAGACTTCTTCTGTCTCTGGGTACTTTGTGAATCCCGGTGATCTCCGATCCCGCGTCAAGACCAGGAAATAGTCAGTTTCAAATGCCATTTACAGACTTTGCCTCGAAATAAGATTGCGTGGGACCTCTTCGGTGTGGGGGTGGGGGTGGGAGGGGGGGGGGGGGGTTGTCGCAGTCATTATTTTCAACCAAAAGAATTGAAAGGGGTACAAAGGTAGATGGAGAGACGGACGGGGGCGAGGAGAGGGAGAAGGCGGAGAGAGCTGCGTGTGTATTCGTAAATAGCGAGTGATTCATCGAGGAGAGGGCGCCTTCGGGATCGTGACGAATGGAGTCGACTCAGCCTCGAAACTGTTCCCTCCTCTCCCAGTTTCACTTTTTTTTGGAATGTCGAGGAGGAAAAGTTTTCTTGGAAGTTGATCTTAAAGTAGCTGAAACTCTGGAAGGGAGAGCTGTAAATCTTTAAATCCACCCATCCATTCCCACACTGACCTTCCTGTCCTGGGCCTCCGCTACTGTGCAAATTGGAGGAACAGCATCTCATATTTCACTTGGGCAACTTCCACCCCAGCGGTATGAACATTGACTTCTCTAACTTCAAATAACCCTTGCTTTCCCTCTCTCTCCATCCCAGTTCTCCGACCAGTCTGACTGTCTCCGACGACATTTTATCTTGCCCTGTTGTTGCCTTCTCCTATCTAACAATGATCTATTCCAGTCTTCCTTGATCTCCATCCCCTTTGTCCTGTTTTCACGCCTTGCACCTCCTTATCTTTGTATCTCCCTCTCCCCTGACTCTGAGTCTGAAGAAGGGCCTCCACCCGTAACATCACCCATTCCTTCTCTCCAGAGATGCTGCCTGTCCCACTGAGTCAAGGGCCTGTCCCACTTGGGCAGATTTTGTACATCCCAAAATCCTGGGGCGCCGTGCGTGACTGCACGTCACTGCCTACGTCACCACGCACCATGTGCTTGTACACTCTGGAGTTTAGAAGGATGAGGGGCGAATCTCATTGAAACATATAAGATTGTTAAGGGCTTGGACACGCTAGAGGCAGGAAACATGTTCCCGATGTTGCGGAAGTCCAGAACCAGGGGCCACACAGTTTAAGAATAAGGGATCGTCCATTTAGAACAGAGACGAGGAAACACTTTTTCTCACAGAGAGTGGTGAGTGTGGAATTCTCTGCCTTGGAGGGCGGTGGAGGCAGGTTCTCTGGATGCTTTCAAGAGAGAGAGATAGATAGGGCCCAGGAGAGATAGAGAATGGGAAGGGGAGTTACAACAGGGATTCAGCAACTGGGATTTTCATTTCTCTCTCAGAGACACTGGCCTGGGACTTAACCAACATCCTTGCTTACCCATCCATACGCCTGGGGGTATCTGTCCCATCCTGCTTCTCCCCACCTCCCCCCCCCCCCATCTCCCCTTCTCCCCACTACTTCTCCCCCGCATCTCCACACCCCCCCATCTCCCCTCCCCCATCTCGCCCCCCCAATCTCCCCACCTCCCATCTCCCCACCCCCCCCCATTTCTCCTTCTCCCCACCCCACCCCCTCACATCACCCGTCTATTTATTGAGCTTTTTATTTTTTCTCTCTTCCCATTATATACAATGTTTACATAGTCACATATTCTGTTGTGCTGCAGCTAGTAAGAATTTCATTGTCCCTTCCGGGACATATGACAATAAAACACTCTTGACTCTTGACTTCTCCCCACCACTTCTCCCCATCCCCTCCCCTCCCCTTCTCTCCCCCTCCCCTCCCCCATCCCTCTCTGCCTCATCTGAGGAATCTTCCTGCCTGCCTGCCTTGCCCAGAGATCATTCCCTCAGCCTCCCCTGGTTCCCCTCTCCTCCCCCTGCCTGTCCTCTCCTGTATGGTAACCTGTCCCTCTGTCTTCCCTGTCTGCCTCACCCAGCATCTGGCTGATGTCCCGTCCCCCCCGCCACTTGTCCCTGTGTCTAGACCATCATTGTTAGTCTGACCCTCCCCCCCACCCCCAGCCTCCTGCCTGTCCTTCCTGTTTCTCTTGAGCCTCTTCCCGTAAGTCAAAGCAAAAGCGAAACGGATAAGACATTCATAACAATGACTGAGGTCGGTGGCGAAACGTAAAGCCGTCAGTGCTGGGAACGAGGGCACGATGGCAAGAACTCTGAGAAAAAGAATGTCAGGTGTTCATTATTTAGCTCGGTTTCGAAATCCAGCACGGAAACAGGCCCTTCGGCCCACCGAGTCCATACTGACCATCGAACATCCATTCCCACTAGTTCTATGTTATCTCAATTTCTCATCCGCTCCCCATACATTGACAATAGACAATAGGTGCAGGAGTAGGCCATTCGGCCCTTTGAGCCAGCACCGCCATTCAATGTGATCATGGCTGATCATCCCCAATCAGTACCCCGTTCCTGCCTTCTCCCCATATCCCCTGACTCCACTATTTTTAAGAGCCCTACCTAGCTCTCTCTTGAAAGGCAGAGTTTGGTGATGGGTTTGGTGATGGGTTTGGTGCACCAGAGCCAATCCCTGAGTTACTCAGACCACGCGAGAAACTCCCCCTCCCATTCTGACTCTCCGTCTGAAGAAGGGTCTCGACCAGAAACGTCACCCATTCCTTTTACCCGGGGATGTTGCCTGCCCAGCTGGGTTACTCCAGCATTTTGTGTCCATCCACGCGAGGGGGAGACGCACATTTAGAGCTAGAGGGTGGCTCTGCGTGAAACTCGGATTGGTGGAGGTCTATTACTGATAATTTTAGTTTAGGTCAGTTTGGAGATGCAGCGTGGAATCCGGGTCTCTGGCGCTGTGAGGCATCTGCAGTTCCTTCTTGAACTCATTGTAACCGCTGCACCACCGTGCCACCCTGTCTGGAGAGATAGTGAAAAGCTTTTGTTTGCCTGCTTCCCAGACAAGTCAAGAGAGTTTATTGTCATGTGTCAGGAAGGAACTGATTGTGGACTTTGGAAGGAGTAGGAGGGGGACCCACAGCCCCGTCTATATCAACGGGTCGATGGTTGAAAGGGTCAAGAGCTTCAAATGCCTGGGCGTGCACATCTCTGAAGATCTCTCCTGGTCCGAGAACACTAACGCAATTATCAAGAAAGCTCATCAGCGCCTCTACTTCCTGAGAAGATTACGGAGAGTCGGTTTGTCAAGGAAGACTCTCTCTAACTTCTACAGGTGCACAGTAGAGAGCATGCTGACCGGTTGCATCGTGGCTTGGTTCGGCAATTTGAGCGCCCTGGAGAGGAAAAGACTACAAAAAGTAGTAAACACTGCCCAGTCCATCATCGGCTCTGACCTTCCTTCCATCGAGGGGATTTATCGCAGTCGCTGCCTCAAAAAGGCTGGCCGTATCATCAAAGACCCACACCATCCTGGCCACACACTCATCTCCCTGCTACCTTCAGGTAGAAGGTACAGGAGCCTGAAGACTGCAACAACCAGGTTCAGGAATAGCTACTTCCCCATAGCCATCAGACTATTAAACCTGGCTCGGACAAAACTCTGATTATTAATAACCCATTTTCTGTTATTTGCACTTTATCAGTTTATTTATTCATGTGTGTATATATTTATATTATGGTATATGGACACACTGATCTGTTTTGTAGTAAATGCCTACTATGTTCTGTGTGCTGAAGCAAAGCAAGAATTTCATGGGCCGTGTTGGGGAACTTGAGAAGCAAGTGGATGACCTCCGGTTCGTCCGAGAAACGGAGTCGTTCCTTGACTAGTCCTACAGTACGATTGTTACACCTAAGGTACTGGAAGAGAGAAGGTGGGAGACAGTGAGAATGGGAGGGAAGCATGGAATGCCAACTTCCCCGGGTGTTGTACCTCTTGTGAACAGGTTCACCCACTTAGAAGCTGTTGGGACAGAAGAGGTGTTTACACTGGGCGGCGGACTGGCTTGCGAGGCGAATAGGGCTGTTGAGCCAAAACCAAGAAGGCCTAAGGCAGGCAACGCCATTGTAGTGGGAGACTCCATTGTGAGAGGTACGGACAGGGGTTTCTGCGGCAACAGACGGGATGCGAGGATGGTGTGCTGCCTTCCTGGTGGCAGGATCCAGGATGTCACGGACAGAGTGCAGAAAATCCTCAATGGCGAAGGTGAACATCCGGAAGTGGTAGTGCATGTCGGCACAAACGATGTCGGAAAGAAGGGGATGAATATTCTGCAGCGTGACTTTAGAGAGCTCGGAAAAATGCTGAAAAGCAGGACCTCCAGGGTTGTTATCTCCGGTTTGCTCCCAGTTCCTCGTGCTGGCGAGAGCAGGAACAGGGAGATACGGGACCTGAACGTGTGGCTGAGGAACTGGTGCACGGGGCAGGGATTTAGATTCTTAGATCACTGGGATCTGTTTTGGGGTAAGGGGGAACTGTACAAAAGGGACGGATTGCATCTTAACAGGTGTGGGACCAGCATTCTGGCAGGCAGGTTTGCCACTGCTACACGGTGGTTTTAAACTGAATAAGGGGGGTGGGGTGTCGAATGGGATAGTGGAGGATGGAGTTAAAGGGAAAGGGTTTCTTAAATGTGTGAGCGTAGAGACAGAGGGGTGTAAAATGAGGGTAGAAGCAATAGGTAGCAAGGTGAAAAGTAAAAGTGGCAGGCAGACAAAACCAGGGCAAAAATCAGAAAGGGCCACTTTTCAACATAATTGTATAAGGGGTAAGAGTGTTGTAAAAACAAGCCTGAAGGCTTTGTGTCTCAATGCAAGGAGCATTCGTAATAAGGTGGATGAGTTGAATGTGCAGATAGCTATTAATGACTATGATATAGTTGGGATCACGGAGACATGGCTCCAGGGTGACCAAAGCTGGGAGCTGAACATCCAGGGATATTCAATATTCAGGAGGGATAGAGAGAAAGGAAAAGGAGGTGGGGTAGCGTTGCTGATTAGAGAGGAGATTAACGCAATGGAAAGGAAGGACATTAGTTTGGAGGATGTGGAATCGGTATGGGTAGAGCTGCGAAACACTAAGGGGCAGAAAACGCTGGTGGGTGTTGTGTACAGGCCACCTAACAGTAGTAGTGAAGTTGGAGATGGTGTCAAACAGGAAATTACAAATGCGTGCGACAAAGGCAAAACCGTTATAATGGGTGACTTCAATCTACATATAGATTGGGTGAATCAAATTGGCAGGTGTGCTGAGGAAGAGGATTTCTTGGAATGTATGCGGGATAGTTATCTAAATCAACATGTAGAGGAACCAACGAGAGAGCAGGCTATTTTAGACTGGGTATTGAGTAATGAGGAAGGGTTAGTTAGCAGTCTTGTTGTACGTGCCCCCTTGGGCAAGAGTGACCATAATATGGTTGAGTTCTTCATTAGGATGGAGAGTGACATTGTTAATTCAGAAACAATGGTTCTGAACTTAAAGAAAGGTAACTTTGAGGGTATGAGACGTGAATTGGCCAAGATTGACTGGCAATTCATTCTAAAAGGGTTGACGGTGGATATGCAATGGAAGACATTTAAAGACTGCATGGATGAACTACAAAAATTGTTCATCCCAGTTTGGCAAAAGAATAAATCAGGGAAGGTAGTACATCCGTGGATAACAAGGGAAATCAGGGATAGTATCAAAGCGAAGGATGATGCGTACCAATTAGCCAGAAAAAGCAGCATACCGGAGGACTGGGAGAAATTCAGAGACCAGCAGAGGAGGACAAAGGGCTTAATTAGGAAAGGAAAAATAGATTATGAAAGAAAACTGGCAGGGAACATAAAAACTGACTGCAAAAGATTTTATAGATATGTGAAAAGAAAGAGATTAGTTAAAACAAATGTAGGTCCCTTGCAGTCAGAAACAGGTGAGTTGATCATGGGGAACAAGGATATGGCGGACCAATTGAATAACTACTTTGGTTCCGTCTTCACTAAGGAAGACATAAATAATCTGCCGGAAATAGCAGGGGACCGCGGGTCAAAGGAGTTGGAGGAATTGAGTGAAATCCAGGTTAGCCGGGAAGTGGTGTTGGGTACATTGAATGGATTAAAGGCCGATAAATCCCCAGGGCCAGATAGGCTGCATCCCAGAGTACTTAAGGAAGTAGCTCCAGAAATAGTGGATGCATTAGTAATAATCTTTCAAAACTCTTTAGATTCTGGAGTAGTTCCTGAGGATTGGCGGGTAGCAAACGTAACCCCACTTTTTAAGAAGGGAGGGAGAGAGAAAACGGGGAATTACAGACCAGTTAGTCTAACATCGGTAGTGGGGAAACTACTAGAGTCAGTTATTAAAGATGGGATAGCAGCACATTTGGAAAGTGGTGAAATCATTGGACAAAGTCAGCATGGATTTACAAAAGGTAAATCATGTCTGACGAATCTTATAGAATTTTTCGAGGATGTAACTAGTAGCGTGGATAGGGGAGAACCAGTGGATGTGGTGTATCTGGACTTCCAGAAGGCTTTCGACAAGGTCCCACATAAGAGATTAGTATACAAACTTAAAGCACACGGCATTGGGGGTTCAGTATTGATGTGGATAGAGAACTGGCTGGCAAACAGGAAGCAAAGAGTAGGAGTAAACGGGTCCTTTTCACAATGGCAGGCAGTGACTAGTGGGGTACCGCAAGGCTCAGTGCTGGGACCCCAGCTATTTACAATATATATTAATGATCTGGATGAGGGAATTGAAGGCAATATCTCCAAGTTTGCGGATGACACTAAGCTGGGGGGCAGTGTTAGCTGTGAGGAGGATGCTAGGAGACTGCAAGGTGACTTGGATAGGCTGGGTGAGTGGGCAAATGTTTGGCAGATGCAGTATAATGTGGATAAATGTGAGGTTATCCATTTTGGTGGCAAAAACAGGAAAGCAGACTATTATCTAAATGGTGGCCGACTAGGAAAAGGGGAGATGCAGCGAGACCTGGGTGTCATGGTACACCAGTCATTGAAAGTAGGCATGCAGGTGCAGCAGGCAGTGAAGAAAGCGAATGGTATGTTAGCTTTCATAGCAAAAGGATTTGAGTATAGGAGCAGGGAGGTTCTACTGCAGTTGTACAGGGTCTTGGTGAGACCACACCTGGAGTATTGCGTACAGTTTTGGTCTCCAAATCTGAGGAAGGACATTATTGCCCTAGAGGGAGTGCAGAGAAGGTTCACCAGACTGATTCCTGGGATGTCAGGACTGTCTTATGAAGAAAGAGTGGATAGACTTGGTTTATACTCTTTAGAATTTAGGAGATTGAGAGGGGATCTTATAGAAACTTATAAAATTCTTAAGGGGTTGGACAGGCTAGATGCAGGAAGATTGCTCCCGATGTTGGGGAAGTCCAGGACAAGGGGTCACAGCTTAAGGATAAGGGGGAAATCCTTTAAAACCGAGATGAGAATAACTTTTTTCACACAGAGAGTGGTGAATCTCTGGAATTCTCTGCCACAGAGGGTAGTCAAGGCCAGTTCATTGGCTATATTTAAGAGGGAGTTAGATGTGGCCCTTGTGGCTAAGGGGATCAGGGGGTATGGAGAGAAGGCAGGTACGGGATACTGAGTTGGATGATCAGCCATGATCATATTGAATGGCGGTGCAGGCTCGAAGGGCCGAATGGCCTACTCCTGCACCTAATTTCTATGTTTCTATCAGGGACACATGACAATAAACTCACTTGAACTTGAACTTGTGTCCCTGATAGGACAATGAAATTCTTGCTTGCTGCAGCACAACGGAATATAGTAGACATAAATACAGAACAGATCAGTGTGTCCATATACCATTATATAAATATATACACACATCAATAAATAAAACAGATGAAGTGCAAATAACAGATAATGGTCTATTAGTGTTCAGAGTTGTGTTTAATAGCCTGATGGCTGTGGGGAAGTAACTATTCCTGAACCTGGATGTTGCAGTCTTCAGGCTCCTGTACCTTCTACCTGAAGGTAGCAGGGAGATGAGTGTGTGGCCAGGATGGTGTGGGTCCTTGATGATGCTGCCAGCCTTTCAAATCACACTATGCACGAGTACCATCAAACCATGCACAAGTACAGGTTGCAAGCAGGCCCTTCAGCCCACTGAGTCCAGGCTGTCCAAGATGCCCCATCTAAGCTAGTCCATTGGCCCATATCCCTCTAAACCTATCCTATCCACGTACCTATCCAAATGATTTTAGACTTTAGAGATACAGCATGGAAGCAGGCCCTTCGGCCCACCAAGTCCATGCCGACCAACGATCACCCTGTACACTAGTCTTATCTCTCTGACTACCCGTGTGCAGGGTATTATAGCGTTCAAGTTGCAGGGAGAGAGCAGAGAGCACAGAAGGTTTAGCCTCTGTCCCACCTCCCCCGGCTGCTGAGGGTTTGAGCTTTAACAGCGGGGAGTGTGTGCGGCTGCCTCTGGGATTCATAGAGACCGACTTTCGGGTTCTCTTCGTGTGTGCTTGTGTGTGTGTGAGAGAGAGAGAGTGTGTGTGTGAGTGTGTGTGTGAGAGGGAGAGTGCGTGAGAGAGAGAGTGTGCGTGTGTGTGAGAGAGAGAAACAGAGTTTTTGAGAGAGAGAGTGTGTGAGAGAGAAAGAGAGAGGGGGTGTGTGAGAGAGAGAGTGCGTGTGAGTGAGTGAGTGTGTGGGCTGGCGCTTCTCTATATCAGGTGATTCAGTGGCAGTGGGTGCAGACAGATGCTGTGAGCCGGCCGGCGGGCACTAGAGGGGATATCACCAGCTCTGCGCTGGGCTCCAGCGTTGAAGGCGAGGCAGAGACTGGAGATGGGGCCGGTGGTCTGATGCGAGGTGAGGTGCGGGGATGTTAGTGCGGGGAGAGAGCTGCAGTAACTCAGGCAGGACGGGCAGCATCTCCGGGGAGAAGGGACGGGTCGGGACGGGTCGGGACCCTTCTTCAGACTGAGTCGTGCGGAATGTGAACGGCGGCGAGGAGAGGCCGGGGGGACCCGTGTGTCTGGGTCTGGCCGGGATGGGTCATGGTCGGCCCGGGGCACTGCCTCTCCTGCCCTGGTGTGTGTGTGTGTGTGTCTGTCTGTGTGTGTGTGTCTGTCTCTGTGTGTGTGTCTGTGTCTCTGTGTGTGTCTGTCTGTGTGTGTGTGTGTCTGTGTCTCTGTGTGTGTGTGTGTGTGTGTGTGTGTGTGTGTCTGTCTCTGTCTCTGTGTCTGTGTCTGTGTCTGTGTGTGTCTGTGTGTCTGTGTGTGTCTCTGTGTCTGTGTCTGTGTGTGTGTGTGTGTGTGTGTCTGTCTCTGTGTCTGTGTCTGTGTCTGTGTGTGTCTGTGTGTGTCTCTGTGTCTGTCTGTGTCTGTGTCTGTGTGTGTGTGCCTGTGTCTGTCTGTGTGTGTGTCTGTGTGTGTGTGTGTGTGTGTGTGTGTGTGTGGCTGTGTGTGTTTGTCTCTGTGTGTCAGTCTGTTTGTGTGTGTGCAGGAGGGAGAGAGGGGGGGGGGAGAGGGAGGAGGGAGGGAGGAGGGAGGAGGGGGGGGGGTCTCCTTCCCCAATTCCCAGGGGGAGGGGGGGAAGGGGGAGGGGGAGGGAATTCCCTACTGGCTGTGGAATTCCCTTGGTGTCTGACACAGAAGGCAGGCACAAAAAGCCGGAGTAACTCAGCGGGACAGGCAGCATCTGTGAAGAGAAGGACTGGGTGACGTTTCGGGTCGAGACCCTTCACCAGACTCCGGGAGCCCAGAGGTGGTGAGGACCCGCTGTCTGTTACCATGGCAACTCCTCCATCTCCCCGGCAACACAAGGGGATGCTGCTTCTAGCTGACCTGAATGGTCACCCTTGCCTAGACCATCTCCCTGACCGCCTGTGTCGACTGAATGGGGCAGTGGGTGTAGAGTGAGTGAGGGTGGGGGGGGGGGGGGGGTTGGAGGGGTTACATAAGGCTTCATAAATTATAGGCCATTCAGCCCATCGGGTCTACTCTACCGTTCAATCATGGCTGAATGGTGGCGCAGCGGTAGAGTTGCTGCCTCACAGCGCCACAGACCCGGGTTCGATCCTGACTACGGGTGCTGTCTGTATGGAGTTTGTACGTTCTCCCCGTGACCTGCGTGGGTTTTCTCCGTGTGCCCGGGTTTCCTCCCACACTCCAAGGACGTGCAGGTTTGTAGGTTAATTCACTCACACACACGCTCTCTCCCCCTCTCCCCCTCTCCCCCACACTCTCTCTCTCTCTGAATTGTAAATTGTCCCAGGTGTGTGTAGGATAGTGTAAAGTGTGCAATGACCGCTGGTCGGCACAGACTCAGTGGGCTGAAGGGCCTGTTTCCACGCTGTATCTCAATACTAAAACTAAAAACTGATCTATCTTTCACTCTGAACCCCATTCTCCTGCCTTCTCCCCATAACCCCGGACACTTGTATTCATCAAGAGAGGGGCAGCTGTTATCAGTGCGTGTGGGAGGCAGGGTTGGGCTGGGCTGGGCTGGGGGGAGACCAGACTCCCCACCCTCTACCCCATCCGCTCTTCACGCTGCCTCGGGAAAGCAGCTGACATAATCAAAGACTAACCCACCCCAGACATTCCTTCTTCTCCCCGCTCCCGTCCAGCAGAAGGTACCGAAGCTTGAAAGCCCGCACACCACCAGACTCAGGAACAGCTTCTTCCCCTCTGTTATCAGGCTTGTGAACGGTCCTTGCATAAGCTAGGGTTCTGTCCGATTCACCTCTACCCCATTGCGGACATTGGATTTTGTCTCTAGAACTGATGCGCTACAATGCTGAGAACTATATATGTAGATATGCTGAAGATAGCCACAAAAAGCTGGAGTAACTCAGCGGGTCAGGCAGCATCTCTGGAGAGAAGGAATACCTTCTTTATATGCTGCCTGACCCGCTGTGTTACTCCAGCATTTTGTGTCTATCTTAACTATATTCTGCACTCTGTATCTTCCCCTTTGCTCTACCTATTATACTTGAGATTCGACTCGATTGTATTTATGTGTGTTATATCTTTGTTGAGCCAGCCTAATTTAGAGATACAGCACGGAAACAGGCCCTTCGGCCCACTGGGTCCGCACCAACCAGCGATCCCTACACACTAACACTATCCTACACAATTTGTTTACATTTACACCAAGCCAATTAACCCACAAAACTGTCTGAAGAAGGATTTCGGCCCGAAACGTCACCTATTTCCTTAGCTCCATAGACTCACCCGCTGATTTTCTCCAGCATTTTTGTCCACCAACCTACAAACCTGTGCGTCTTTGGAGTGTGGGAGGAAACCGACATTCTCAGTGAAACGGGGAGAACGTACGAACTCCGTACAGACAGCACCCATAGTCAGGATCGAACATTTCAAAATCCAGCGGCAACAATAGACAATAGACAATAGGTGCAGGAGGAGGCCATTCGGTCCTTCGAGCCAGCACCGCCATTCAATGTGATCATGGCTGATCATCCCCAATCAGTACCCCGTTCCTGCTTTCTCCCCCTATCCCCTGACTCCGCTATCTTTAAGAGCCCTATCTAGCTCTCTCTTGAAAGCAAACAGAGAACCTGCCTCCACCGCCCTCTGAGGCAGAGAATTCCACAGACTCACCACTCTCTGTGAGAAAAAGTTTAATGTCAGAGGGATTTAAGTAAGTAAGTAAGTTCATTGGCCAAGTATTCACATACAAGGAATTTGCCTTGTGACAAAAAAAATGTTGCGACCCTCGAGGAGACACTGCGTGTCAATACGCCGTCACGCCGCGACTTTTTCGATGACCTGATACGTCAGTCAATGGTGTCGGCAGTCACCGAAAAAATCGCCAAGTGGGACAGGCCGTTAAGTGCTGTAAGATAGCAACTACCGCTGTGTCACTGTGTTGCCCTGAACTGAAACTGAAACTAAAACTAAAACTAACTGCACTAAACATTCTTGTAAATAAAGACTGGTGAGATGATGTGGAGTTGATCACAAAGTTTGGTCGACTGCCTTGTTTCAATGCAGCAGGCAAGCAATGACTGAGGATGGCAGCTGATCCCCCTTTTCTCCTGGTGTTGTAGGTTGTTGGCGGGACACAAGGAGCGTCGCCTTGTAGACGGATCCCTTGGAAAGAGTCGATGGCTGCAGTCAGGTGAGTGAGAAGTCTTCGCCCACAGGGTTTAATCCAAAGAACCTATAGCGGAGCAAGATAGACCACTCCTGCTAAATGCAATGGGCTGACGTGTAGTACGCAACGGAGCGGAACGTGGGCCTTTTATTCATCCATTTCAGTAACCGGACCCGTCCCGACCCGACTCGCAGTGTAATCAACGTTGCGGGGGAACAGTTTGAGTTAATAAATGTAAATTCTGCAAATGAGGAGAAGATTTTTACCAAATAACGTTTATTTTTACGAGGATGTTTCCGTAACCGGCTTCCGTCTCCGCACTAGTATCTTTGGGATCTTTGGTGCGGAGACGGAAGCCGGTTACGGAAATGGGGCCGAAAATGACCCACGAATCTGCCCATGACCGTACTACGTCTTTATCGTCGAGTGGACTATCTTGCTCGCTGTAGGGTCTTTGGTTTAATCTACAGGAAGGATGTGATTAAGCTGAGAAAATGGAAGGGAAGGGCGGCACGGTGGCGCAGCGGTAGAGTTGCTGCCTCACAGCGCCAGAGACCCGGGTTTGATCCTGACTATGGGTGCTGTCTGTGTGGAGTTTGTACGTTCTCCCCGTGACCTGCGTGAGTTTTCGCCGAGATCTTCGGTTTCCTCCCACATTCCAAAAAAGTACAGGTTTGTAGGTTAATTGGCCTGGTACATATGTAAAATTGTCCCTAGTGGGTGTGGGATAGTGTTAGCGTGCGCGGGTCGCTAGTCGGCGTGGGCTGAAGGGCCTGTTTCCACACTGTACCTCTAAACTAAACTAATGTAGGTTAATTGGCTTGGTGTAAATGTACATTGTCCCTGTGTAGGAGAAACTAGTTTAAATCAATGATAGACACAAAATGCTGGAGTAACTTAGACGAAGGGTCTGGACCTGAAAGGTCACCCATCCTTCTCTCCAGAGACGCTGCCTGTCCCGCTGAGTTACTCCAGCTTTTTGTGTCTATCCTGGTTACACCAGCATCTGCAGTCCCCTCCTACACATTAAACCTGGTCTTTGAGGTAGTTATGATCAATGCAATTATATTTAAAAGACACTTGGACGATTACGTAGATAGGAAAGTTTAAGAGGCAAATGGGACTAGCTTGGGGCCTTTTGGTCGGCATGGGCAAGCTGAGACGAAGGGCCTGTTTCTGTGATGTGGGACTCTGGCTGTGTTATATCTGGAAGGAGGGTGATGAGTCTGAGATATCGGCATGTGTGTGAGGTATTGTGTGTACTCACTTCTGCCAGTGTAGTCCACCCACTGGTGCAGTTGTGCCAGATCCTAGAGCGGGTGGGGGTGGGGGGTGGTGGGGGGGGGTACCTGAAGTCTAGTTTCTCAGACCTCCAGCTCTGCAAAGAAAAATACTGCAGAAGCTTGGAAATCTGAAATAAAAACAGACAGCAAAATACTGCAGATGAAGGGGAATCTGAAATTAAAATGGGCAACAAAATACTGCAGATGAAGGGGAATCTGAAATTAAAATGGGCAATAAAATACTGCAGATGAAGGGGAATCTGAAATTAAAATGGGCAATAAAATACTGCAGATGAAGGGGA